>NC_064641.1:393032903-393335933 GCF_023864345.2 Schistocerca serialis cubense | reverse complement strand
TGTATGATAAAATACCACGCTGTATTCAAGAAAAAACAAAAGTTTTTCCTGTAATAATTGGATAACTTACCACTCGATACATCTCAGCTGTCTTGCTCATGTCAGACAGCGAACTACTGTAACTTAACTCTCGCAGATTTCATTATCATTATTTTATTTCTCTCTCTTTTTCTCCCCTTCCGTTAACTTTTATTACCTTGTTCTGCAGATTTTATTCTTGTGGTTTTAATATCTTGACTTACTGACTTTACTACACTCATTTGAAAAGACTGCTGTGTTTTGAGGAGCGTACTTATCATGACTATAATACGGCAAAAGTTATCGTAATAAATATGTTTGTTGTTACAGGTATTGTCATTATTATTAATATTATGTTATTATTATTCTGTATGCACAGTGCAGTCGTAACAGTAAAAACAGTCCCTAGGGATACCGGGCTAGGCGTGAGAGAGGCCTAAGAACCCTAGTCTTGGCACTTAGTTAACGTATAAAATATGAACAAAAGTAATCGTTTATTACAGTATGGTGGATCTGTTGTTTCGAAACTTGGCACTTGGTTAACGTATAAAATATGAACAAAAGTAATCGTTTATTACAGTATGGTGGATCTGTTGTTTCGAAACTATAGTTATCATAACATTTTAAGGATGGTGAAGAATTCACTTACACTGTTCCTTTAGCAGGTTTAGCACCACTAGGACAATATGTCCCAGAGGCAGATTTAAATTTTTCCAATCGCCCGATTACGATCGTCGTGGGAGGCGAGGGGTGGTGGGGATGGGGAGGGGGAGGGGGAGGACAAAGGTTAGTTCCACTGGTTATGGAGAAGATATCACGGAACTGGTAATGGTCCCCCAGAGAACCACTATCTCCCAGTGCGCCCCGCCACTATTTGGTTGAAGGATATTCAACAGTCATACCACAGCCTCCCCACCGAACATTATAAGCGAATGAAAGATGAATTAAGAATAATAAAATAAATTCAGATTTTCACAACTCGGCCATAACGTTTTTTATTCGTGGTTTCGGCTAGGACGGACTGTTTGAGATGAATTGCTCGACCAGTGTTTCAATTTACGTCAACGTCGTGTCTTGCTTGATTCATGGCTGTAAAGTATGCGGTCGAAATATTTATACATGTAATGAACTACATCCTCTTGCATCCACGAAATCTCAGGGACTTCGGCACTGCAAGACACAAAACTAAAATATACTGAGAAATTTAACTATTTACCACACAAGCGGAATGTCATAATTGGAATTTAAATTCTCAACAACGCGAATTTTCTTTGTCTGCAGTTAAAATTACATACAATAAATGCACGGTAGTATTACGTAAAGAAGTCCAACGAAATTTTGCAAAGTCGTCGTCTTTTTGCCTTGAAAATGTTGGCGAGTGTTTTATTATTTTAACTTCTCTCCGACATTTTTCTTTCTCGAAATATAAAATGATATCAAGGGTTTAAAGCTGGACGTATCCAGATATTATTCTCTTTTCCACATGCAGAAATTCGAGACTACAAGACACGTACATGTTCTATTTAAGAAAAAAAAAAACATTCTGACGCTTTAGGATACAGTGAATATTCCAGAGAAATACTGGAAATGTTGACGTTACAATGTCCGATAAAATTTAATATTCCTTAAGAGTTCCTGGTATTATATTTCGGTTTTTAAGCTGAAGGAAGCTAGCGATTTACCTCCAATCTGAACGGATATGAAACAAGGCAGCGTTCAAAATCAAGTGCTTGTTTATTTGCGCCTCAGAATTTCAGTTGCGGTACCTCAAACAAAATAACGAAATGTTTAAGGCGAAAGTAAAATACATGCCGAGACGCAAAGAAAATGAGATATTATGAAGAGGTAACGGTCGCGCAACGTAAAAATACAATGAAGTTCAGGCTACAGAATTTAGTGGAAACGGTTCGGCTTATGTATACACCTGCTAATGTTCGTAACTGTGTGTTAAAAAGAAAGTCAAACGCTACTGGCTACAGCAGTTTCGTCCTTCTATTTTACCATAAATTCTGACTTAATTCCGGAATATGTGTGTACTGTATTTCGAGTAGAATATGCTGTAAAAATAATGATTCTATCTCTGTCACCGAGTCCAGCTGATATCGCGGTGTAACGTAATGGGCTGTTGACACTTTGCTTCTCGAGTGTCCGAAGGCGAAGGAGCTGTTGGCAGTTTGCGTACCATACGATAACCAGTTCAGAAAAATGCAGAGATACTGCACCAGATACGACGGCAGATAGCCCGCAATGAGCATCGACAGCGTTCGTTGCTACGGGGTCTTTTCCACGGCCATCTCTGGCCTCCAGATCACACTGCGTGCACGTTCAGTCTCCTATCCTGTAGTTTGGAAAAGGTGCTCCTACACATGTTTCCGAAATACATCACATCGTTTTGATTCCTTCACTCTATGGTATGCGGAAAATGTTGACCAATGATCTAGACGAAGTATGCCACTCTGTTCAACATCAAATACAAACTGTTTGTAACAGCTTTCAGGCGATTAGGATTTCGCTGGTAAAGAATAAAAAAATGTAGAAGAGCCTACTCTCTCCCATTTTCTTATGTTCGAATTGTTTATACAAACAAATGTGTCGCTTGGATGGCCGGTGAAAATTTGTTATAAATTGAATATTTAACCTGTAGATAATGACTGACACCCAAATACAGGAAACGCATGAAACAGATTTTTTTTTGTTTTATCCTTTCGTGAGAGGGTCTCTCATGACACAGCAGCAAGTGATAAAAATTTCGTTAGTTCGAGCTCTAAAGAAAGGATACGTTCTGCTTCAGCTGTCGCTGTATGACGATAGGCATGCAGTTTTATTATTATGATAACGCGTAACAATAGATACTAGCTGCATAAAACTCAAATTTCTTATATGCTTTCTCTGCCTAAATGCTCATTCTGAAAGTTTTTTCCTCTGTATGTGTGGAAATGACATCCTTTAAGAGTAGAGTATCAATTTTGGGGACATGGGGAATGGTAGTCAGTCATCCATGAGTAACAAATGTAACAAGTTTGTTGCGGTACCCATTTTCTTCTGTAAGTGCATAAATAATCGTTTCAGCAATTCAAACGCCGTTTATTGCCACAATTAATAATATGTAATTTCTGGATGCGTTTCGCCGTCTGTATTAAAGAAATCATCAGTGGATTTTTATTCACTTTTTTCCGGCTCTATGAAAATTTCGACACGAATTTGCACCAAATCTTCCTATGTGATGTAGAAGCGCGTCTCGTAATCTTCGTCCACATGGGGAGAAACGCGGACTCTGGCGGGACGGGAAAAAAGTAAATAGAAATCCACCGATGATGCCTTTAATATAAGGGGCATCTAGAAATTAGGTATTGACTGCAGCAAGAAAATGGAATTTTAATTTATACATGATCTGCGTGATGTAATTGCAGAAAAAAAAGTTTCCATCATTAATAATCGCCTGCAGTGAGTATAATTTCCTCGTACCCTCTTGTTTATTTCCTACCGCAGAGTGTTACACTATGATGGAAATCTGGTGAGCTCAGTGCGTATTTATTTTGCAGTTTCTTTTCCCGTGTTTCGCTTTCTAGACACTGACATGAAACAACCGAAACTCAGTGTAATAAATTAAGAGAGCAAGATTTTCTAATTCAGAGGGATTTTGATTTTAGAAGAGGGCAACTCCAACTTCCTCTGACGGCGTGAATGTAGTGCTGTGATCAAGTGGAGACACATGGAGGATAAGGTACTGGAATTAGAAAGAATTAGAATTCAAACTTTCACTTATTTGGGATTTCCGTGGCTTCCTTAAGTCGTGGAAGGCGAATGCTGACGAGGTACGACTGAAAAGAACACGCGCGATTCCTTTCCCATCCTAGTCCAACAAGAGCTTGTGGTTAGCCCTCGACGGGACGTAAATGTTAATCTTTCTTCTTTCTGTTCCCTTTATCGGTTACAAGTTCATTCGTACATCTGGAATCATGTTGTGGTGTTTCACAGAATAGTTAGTTACGAGGGTAGGTTGAAAAGATCCGGTAAATTTCTGCGAAACAATAGTACCTTCAAGGAGAAGGTATGACTGTTTGGTGTGCGTATTCTTGTAATGCTTTTGTTCAACCTTTCAAACAGATGTAACGATCATTCTTTGTTGGCGGCCCTCTTTACATTTCGGTGTTATACACTTCTTCGGAATGGAAAACTGCGAATATTGTGCTGTTATACATCATATTTATTTAAAAAAGGTTTATTCCTGCTCAAATACAAACTGAACTGGGGGAAGTTCATGCGCTCTCTGTACCAGAGCTCAAGAACGTTTGTCCTTGGATAAATTGACGAAGTGTCCTCGTTAAGAACACTGCGGATTCGCTACATTCCAAACTCCAGTTAGGGATTCTTCTGAAGAACGAGCTATAAGATCGTCCAATTAAGGCGAACGAGGCTGTTGACATGGAGAGTTTCTCATGTGAACAGGCACATAATATCCCGCATTAAATAGATTTGCGCGCGCATTGGATGCCACTTCTGTTGAATCCAGAGCGAAATTTCAAGAAGTTGAAGCACAGACCAAAAGGCAGACCGCGGCTTAAGTGTCTGTAGATTAAACCAGGATACACTATCACATCAAGGAATGAAAAATTCGAGGTGATGAAAGTGTCCGTAAAAATTAAAACTGTGGCGTCGATGAGAAATGTGACTGTCTCTTCTTTTATAACTTGAGATAACTGTGACTAAGTCATTTGTGAAAGAGTGAAACAGTCACTGGCTCTGGTAACATAATGACACTGGAGCCCTTGCACTCTGAGTTGTGACCTCGTACTCGTGTAGGTTGGGCATGCGAAGGAGTGTTGCACCAGGGCAGTGCGCCTGGGCAGAAATTGTACGTTAGATGGCAGAAAATCATATTCTCGGCTTCGAAATTTTTTCCCTACCCAATCCATTCCGCAGATTTTACATCATATGACATTTTTCTGTCTTCTTACCTAAAAAAAAAATGGCGTGGCGAAATTAATTTTTCACTCAATGGAGAGATTATCTGTGTTGTAAATGAGTAATACGGAGTTGGAAACAAATTATTTTTGTGAAAAACAAATGCAAACTGGGTCAAATACTTTCATTTGCATGAAGAATATTGTGAAGACTAAACGTTCTGGAACTTTTCAACCACCCTTCATTAGAGACAGGATTAGGTACTAGTAGATTATGGTGAGGGCAACTTGATTTTGGCGTTCCACAGTGTTTCTAAATTATTGAAAAAGGTTGCTCATGTGTATTTCTTTAGCCTTAATTAATTTCAACGATTTACATACACAATGTTTTACAGTACTGAGATCGTAAGGAACAATGAAAATGACGTGGCGCTTACAAGCAGAAAATTCGTGCTCCACTACAGTTATGGAAAATGTCTGTGTTGTCAGCCACCACCTCCACTTCAGCTTGTTTGTCGGTCTAGATCTTTCTTTAAGGTCGCCAGTTGTAACTAAACTCCACATATTTATGACGCCCGCTTGTCTGTAAATAATTTCCCGGAGCTTGTCAACACTTTGAATAGTTACTGACACAGGCTGTTCTTTTCTATACTTTCTTCAAGTTTCTGCTGAGATTTTGTTTCTACAGTGCATGCGATATACTTCATAAATTTATTTAAATACTAAATTATCTTTGACATCTGTTTGGAGCAGTTTCTGAAGGCGACAGTAATAAGAACGTAGTATCACCTCCTATGACGACCTCTGTGGCGTCACTTATGGCCGTCTGTTATATCACGCGTATACACCGAGCAAAAATGGTTGTTTTATAATGCACTGAGTGATCCCACGGCTCAGATATTCCATCAGCATCAGATCGTGATGATAAAGAGAGAAGAAACTTTGAAGAGGAATTGATATAATTTTACGAGGATAAAGATAAAAGGAAATATTAGAATCCGTGTTCTTGGCAGATAGGTTTTTCACGTAAGACAGAGCGGCGTTTGAATAAAGCGGTAAGTATTTCTGCAAATCCCAAAATAACTGATGAAGTATACTGATTGAAATGTTTCAGGTTTCAAATAACGTGAGACATCGGAACTCTAGAAGCATAATGTTAATTTCTGTACAAATCGCATACAGTTTTTGGAAAAGAAAAAAGAAAGACTCTGAAGAAAGCAGCAGGTACTAAGCAGTGATAATTTGTGCTTTGAGCATCTCGCTTGTGTCCCAGCGAAAGTAGAACATAAATTTCCGGATATTCTGAAATAGCTTTCGTGTAATGAGGAACTCCTAGCGATCGTAAGACAACTTTGAGTATTAATAATTTCGATAAAAACTATAGGAAATTTTATAGAGGGTGGTTCTCCACACCTGTTTCGCATTTGAAATATATTTTTTCTTCAGGAACTGTCCATAAACTATAAAGGAATCTAATTCATTAGTGGCGAACATAACAATACACCACAAGGGTAAGTGGCAGACAGAAACTTTGTCGAACACATAACCGTGGAACAGAAGACTGGTGTCAAAGAACATAAGTTTTCATTCATAAACGAACTTTTATATAATAAATGAAGGTTACGTTTTAGCGTCCCATCGACATCGAGGTCATCGGAAAGAGCTCAGCTGAAAATACGGCCCTACATCCTGTAAGCGGTAGAAATATTCGCAGCTGGTGTTTTTTGCCTAGGAGCGGAAAAGTGCTGCGTAAACTTCCTCACCACCAGGTCGTGGACAGAAGGCATGTGACACCACTCCATCCGTGCACCGGATGGAGACGATGAGTGGGTAGGCCACGGTGACGTCCGATTTTGGAACAGATTTTCATGATTTTTTTAAAAAACAAATAAGAAACAAAGTACAAAACTGATTTTAGATCATTATGGTTCACCCTTAAGATAGTATTACGTATTTTTTAAGTAAAACACTTGCGCTCATCGTGGTCGTGCGGTAGCGTTCTCGCTTCCCACGCCCGGGTTCCCGGGTTCGATTCCCGGCGGGGTCAGGGATTTTCTCTGCCTCGTGATGGCTGGGTGTTGTGTGCTGTCCTTAGGTTAGTTAGGTTTAAGTAGTTCTAAGTTCTAGGGGACTTATGACCACAGCAGTTGAGTCCCATAGTGCTCAGAGCCATTTGAACTTGCGCTCAGAGGGCACTACACCACATCGACGGAAGGCATACATGGTGTGCGAGGGCAGTTGGCGAGAGCTTGAAACGCCACAATTTTCAAGCTAGAATAAAATACCAGAAACTGCTTTGAAAGTGATTGTATTGTCTAACGTAGCACGCATGGATATTTAAAAATTGGTTTTTTACAGAATGGCGGCACTCTGAAATAATAATCAATTTCTTCGACAAAATATGAAACGTCCCCTTAGAAAAATTAAACATGACTGTGCTTAAACTGACACACAACATTTTTAGCGCAACGCAATCTGACTTCAAAAATCCCTACAAAAGAATGGCCCTGACCAACATTAACCTATACCTTTCACAAATCACTTGCCTCACAAAAATCTTCGTTACTCGAACTACTGCAATACAGCGAGCGCCACTACTGCCAGCTAAATAAAAGATTCGAACTACGAAAGGCACTAACTACTGATAGGCATAGTTAGCAAATGAAAGATTTTAATAGAGAACAAACAATGTATTTACCTTAACAGTGTTGAAAAATCATAATATACATAGCAGTTCATAACATCCAGTCTTACAAATTTCAAAACTCCGCCATTTCTCTCCCCACATCCACCACCGCTGGCGGCTCACCTCCAACTGCGCAACGCTACGCGCTGTTCACATCCAGCTGCCCAACACTACAATGGCAGACAACAATGCAAAGTAGCCACAGACTGCACACAGCACAGCCAATGATTTTCATACAGAACGCTACGTGGCGTTACCAATAAGAAAACAGAAACAGCCTACTTACAAAGAGTCTTTATAAAAACGTGCACCACATATCGAAATTAAAAAATATCGCAACAACCCTACGTACTATAGTAGAAAAAAGCCGACTCACAAGTTACAAAAAATATAACGTAGCTACATGTATTTTTCATGAGTTATCCCGCAAATTTCAAAATAAGTTTTAAAAAAACAAGCGTTTAAAGTTTCAACGCCCTTTTTTTAATACTGAAATTGAACAAATCTTTAGTCGTCAACGCCAGCACCGTCTGTTGGCCTTTTTTTCGACGATGTCGAAACTCATTTTGATGAAATTATATAAATTAACTGACTTCCGCTCTGTAGTCAAAGCGTTTTATGCAAGACTGGGATTACTTTTCGAACCTTTTCTATCCGTTTAAGTACGTTTGTTTGTCATTTTTAAGTATTCACGCTTTACTTCGGAAAAAAAAATTAAGTGAGAAGTTAAGCAAACACGAGACTAGCACCTTCTTTCAGACTGTTTACCATAAACTAATCACGTTACGAACAGAATTCTTGTTGATAATAGTGTTTTAGTTGATACTGATGCTCATGGTGATATTATCCGAAACTAACAGGACCCCTATTCCGTGGGTAACTATTAAACTATTACATTGGTTGCATTCGACTGCTCGGATGCGCCAAATCCCCTGCAATAAATCGCGGGTTTAACATATTTTAACGTCTATGGCACACTTTATATAAAAGAATCTGAAAAACAGATTCTCTAAGCATTATTTAAGCCAATAAAAAAAATAGTCTAAAAAATTACCCTGGCCTATTGCCTTAAGCTCGGCGGTCGTCTTGGCGCTATTCGAGATGTTTAGGTTTGTCTTGGAACTGGGATAAAACATCTTCGGTCTTCAACTTCAAACTATAAAAAAACATGAAGGTACGCTGCGTAAGCACTCGCGTCCTGTCCAACACAGTAAGCATGCCCAGCCAACACCACGTTCACTAAGACGAGTTTGCGGCTTCAGCTTGACTCATATGCACACTTCAACATACAGCATAGACCAAGAAATTTAATTTTTACGTATCTTACAGTGTGCCATATCTATAGCTGTCTGAGAATTCTTTGTATACAATTTGTGGTACGATAATTAAATGCCGCGGCAAAGCACAATAATTCACACTGTACTATTTTACAAAAATGTTATCTTCTGTGACAAATATTTGACGTACTTCCTTTCCATTTGATTTCCTTTCCTTACCATACCATTTTATTTCCCTATCCTTCCCACCGCTCTCCATTGCTTTCATTTTCACTTTCTTTTTCTTTCGTATTCTGAAATGTGTACTTTTCAAGTTCAACAACGTACGCTGCTTTTTAATACTGAAATTGAACAAATCTTTAGTCGGCAACGCCAGCACCGCTCAGTTGGCCTTTATGTAAATTTCCAGAATGTACATAAAGCACACCTGAAGAAGGACGCACAGGATGTGAAGGCATCGCATAATGTATGTAAGTAAAGTAAGAGTTGACAGAGGAGATAAAGAAGATCCAAAGAAGAGCGGCGCGTTTCGTCACATGGTTATTTGTTAAGCGTGATAGCGTTACGGAGATGCTTAGCAAACTCAAGTGGCAGACTCTGCAAGAGAGGCGCTCTGCATCGCGGTGTAGTTTGCTGTCCAGGTTTCGAGAGGGTGCGTTTCTGGATGAGGTATCGAATATATTGCTTTGCCCTACTTATACCTCCCGAGGAGATCACGAATGTATAATTAGAGCGATTCGAGCGCGCACGGAGGCTTTCCGGCAGTCGTTCTTCCCGCGAACCATACGCGACTGGAACAGGAAAGGGAGGCAATGACAGTGGTACGTAAAGTGCCCTCCGCCACACACCGTTGGGTGGCTTGCGGAGTATAAATGTAGATGTAGAAGAGAAGACACGATGTCTGACTGGATATCAACGTCTTTAAGCGTGCTTCCTGTCCGTAAAACAAGACGTTGGCTTTTGTATGCTGAGGCCAAAATCTGCACGACGGTGTAACTTAAGACTACAGGATTATATCGAAACGAGTCTGACAAAACCAAAAAGTTCAAGAAAACTTAAACAGCGGTGGTAAGTCCTTCCGAAAGTGTCGTGTACGCATCAAAAAACGGAAAAACGAAAGCCGACGATGTACTGTTGAAGGGGAGACGTGGCCGGGCTTGGTGGCCAAAGAGCCGTTTTACGCGCACGGGTCTGGTGTGTGGCGTGCAGCCGTGCTGATATGATAAACCCTGCTGCACGCTTATCTGCACGACTACCGAAAACCCGTACCGCCGACCGCTGAGCCTGCTCTACCGCAGCTATGCAGCTTTCTTCGCAAGTGAGCTGTCTGGTTGTACGTACATAATCAATATTCTAGTGTATTTCTACGACAAGGGCGCGAGTGAGACGCCCTATCAGAGGGCTTGTGTAGCTACCTCCATGGTAAGGTGATACCGGTTCCGCAGTCAAATTCGATGCGAAAAGTACATTTCGCCTAGCGTAGTTGGTGTGATGGTACGCAGCGCCTTGTCGTACCATTTAGTTCGACGAAATCGCCGGCCAAGCGACTGAAGACGATGCATGCGGAGCGGGCCGGCGTGATGTGCGAGACAGTCGCAATACGAGCCCACATGCGGATACTTGTCATGTAGCTACGTTTTTACTTATTTCACGTGCTACTGCTCTTCTGGACGATAATATTAAATTATTCTAGGTGGCCAAAGACAGGATACCTCTTAACACCGTGTCGGACCTCCGTTTGCCTGGTGTAGTGCAGCAGTACGACGTGACGTAGGTAGTTCCAGTTTTCAAGACAAGTCGTCGAGCAGATGCACAAAACTCTGACATCGATCTGTTGTAGAATTTTAGAACATGTTTTTTTGTTGCGTATCATGTCGTTTCTGGAAACCCAGAATCTACTCTGTAGGAATCAACAAGGATTCCGGAAACAGCGATCGTGTGAGACCCAACTCGCTTTATTTGTTCGTGAGACCCAGAAAATATTAGATACAGGCTCCCAGGTAGATGCCATTTTCCTTGACTTCCGGAAGGCGTTCGATACAGTTCCGCACTGTCGCCTGATAAACAAAGTAAGAGCCTACGGAATATCAGACCAGCTGTGTGGCTGGATTGAAGACTTTTTAGCAAACAGAACACAGCATATTGTTCTCAATGGAGAGACGTCTACAGACGTTAAAGTAACCTCTGGCGTGTCACAGCGGAGTGTTATGGGCCCATTGCTTTTCACAATATATATATATATATAAATGACCTAGTAGATAGTGACAGAAGTTCCATGCGGCTTTTCGCGGATGATGCTGTAGTATACAGAGAAGTTGCAGCATTAGAAAATTGCAGCGAAGTGCAGGAAGATCTGCAGCGGATAGGCACTTGGTGCAGGGAGTGGCAACTGACCCTTAACATAGACAAATGTAATGTATTGCGAATACATAGAAAGAATGATCCTTTATTGTATGATTATATGATAGCGCAACAAACACTGGTAGCAGTTACTTATGTAAAATATCTGAGAGTATGCGTACGGAACGATTTGAAGTGGAATGATCATATAAAATTAATTGGTGGTAAGGCGGGTGTCAGGTTGAGATTCATTGGGAGAGTCCTTAGAAAATGTAGTCAATCAACAAAGGAGGTGGCTTACAAAACACTCGTTCGATCTATATTTGAGTATTGCTCATCAGTGTGGGATCCGTAACAGGTCGGATTGATAGAGAAGATCCAAAGAAGAGCGGCGCGGTCCGTCACAGGGTTATTTGGTAAGAGTGGTGGCGTTACGGAAATGTTTAGCAAACTCAGGTGGCAGACTCTGCAAGAGACTCTCTGCATCGCGGTGTAGCTTGGTGTTCAGGTTTCGAGAGGGTGCGTTTCTGGATGAGATATCGAATATATTGCTTCCCCCTACTTATACCTCCCGAGGAGATCACGAACTTAAAATTAGAGAGATTCGAGCGCGCACGGCGGCTTTCCGGCAGTCGTTCTTCCCGCGAACCATACGCAATTGGAACAGGAAAGGGAGGCAATGACAGTGGTACGTAAAGTGCCCTCCGCCACACACCGTTGGGTGGCTTGCGGAGTATAAATGTAGATGTAGATGTAGATGTAGACGTGGACTCTACAAGTACTCCACAAGTACTGAGCCATGCTGCCTGTATAGCCTGCCCTAATTGAGAAAGCGTTGCTGGTGGAGGATTTTGTACACGAACTGACATATCGATTATGTCCCATAAATGTTCGATCCGATTAATGTCGAGCGATCAGGGTGGCCAAACCATTATCTCTGATATTCCAGAACGTTCTTCAAAGCAATCGCGAATGATTGTGGCCCGGTAAAATGGCGCATTATCATCCATAAAAATTCCATCGTTGTTTGGGAACATGAAATCCATGAATCGCTGCAAATGATCTCCAAGTAGCCGAACACAATTCGGAGTCAATGATCGGGTCAGTAGGCTCATAAGACCCAGTCCATTTCATGTAAAAACAGCCCACACCATTATGAAGCCACCACCAGCTTGCACACACCCTGGTTGACAACTAGGCCCATGGCTTCGTGAGGTCCGCACCACACACTAAACCTACCATCAGTCCTTACCAACTGAAATCGGGATTCACCTGACCAAGGTACGGTTTTCCAGTCGTCTACGGTCCAACCAATGTGGCCCAGGAGAGGCGCTTTTGGCGATGTCGTGCTGTTAGCAAAAGCACTCGCATCGGTAGTCTGCTGCTACAGCCCATTAATGCTAAATTTCGCGGCACAGTCCTATGGATACGTTCGTCGCACGTCCCACATTGATATCTGCGTTTATTTCACGCAACGTTGCTTGTATGTTAGCACTAACAACTCTGCGCAAATGCCGTTGCTCTGTGGTGAGAAGTAATGCTTAAAATTGGTATCCTCGGCAACTCCTGACACTGTGGATCTCGGAATATTGAATTCCCTGTCGATTTTGGAAATGTAATATCCCATGCGTCTAGCTCCAACAGACATTACGCGTTCAAAGTCTGTTAATCCAGCCATGCGGCCATAATCACGTCACATGAATCACCTGAGTACAAATGACAGCCTCGCCAATGTGCTGCACAATTATTTCTTGTGTACGTGATACTAACGCCATGTGTATAGTCTCTGTGTGCGTCTTCAGGTGTGGCGTTCTTCAGAACGAATGGAATAAAACGACGCCCCAACAAAAGTTACTTACAGGGTGTTTCAAAAATGACCGGTATATTTGAAACGGCAATAAAAACTAAACGAGCAGCGATAGAAATACACCGTTTGTTGCAATATGCTTGGGACAACAGTACATTTTCAGGCGGACAAACATTCGAAATTACAGTAGTTACAATTTTCAACAACAGATGGCGCTGCAAGTGATGTGAAAGATATAGAAGACAACGCAGTCTGTGGGTGCACCATTCTGTACGTCGTCTTTCTGCTGTAAGCGTGTGCTGTTCACAACGTGCAAGTGTGCTGTAGACAACATGGTTTATTCCTTAGAACAGAGGATTTTTCTGGTGTTGGAATTCCACCGCCTAGAACACAGTGTTGTTGCAACAAGACGAAGTTTTCAACGGAGGTTTAATGTAACCAAAGGACCGAAAAGCGATACAATAAAGGATCCGTTTGAAAAATTTCAACGGACTGGGAACGTGACGGATGAACGTGCTGGAAAGGTGGGGCGACCACGTACGGCAACCACAGAGGGCAACGCGCAGCTAGTGCAGCAGGTGATCCAACAGCGGCCTCGGGTTTCCGTTCGCCGTGTTGCAGCTGCGGTCCAAATGACGCCAACGTCCACGTATCGTCTCATGCGCCAGAGTTTACACCTCTATCCATACAAAATTCAAACGCGGCAACCCCTCAGCGCCGCTACCATTGCTGCACGAGAGACATTCGCTAACGATATAGTGCACAGGACTGATGACGGCGATATGCATGTGGGCAGCATTTGGTTTACTGACGAAGCTTATTTTTACCTGGACGGCTTCGTCAATAAACAGAACTGGCGCATATGGGGAACCGAAAAGCCCCATGTTGCAGTCCCATCGTCCCTGCATCCTCAAAAAGTACTGGTCTGGGCCGCCATTTCTTCCAAAGGAATCATTGGCCCATTTTTCAGATCCGAAACGATTACTGCATCACGCTATCTGGACATTCTTCGTGAATTTGTGGCGGTACAAACTGCCTTAGACGACACTGCAAACACCTCGTGGTTTATGCAAGATGGTGCCCGGCCACATCGCACGGCCGACGTCTTTAATTTCCTGAATGAATATTTCGATGATCGTGTGATTGCTTTGGGCTATCCGAAACATACAGGAGGCGGCGTGGATTGGCCTCCCTATTCGCCAGACATGAACCACTGTGACTTCTTTCTGTGGGGACACTTGAAAGACCAGGTGTACCGCCAGAATCCAGAAACAATTGAACAGCTGAAGCAGTACATCTCATCTGCATGTGAAGCCATTCCGCCAGACACGTTGTCAAAGGTTTCGGGTAATTTCATTCAGAGACTACGCCATATTATTGCTACGCATGGTGGATATGTGGAAAATATCGTACTATAGAGTTTCCCAGACCGCAGCGGCATCTGTTGTTGAAAATTGTAACTACTGTAATTTCGAAAGTTTGTCTGCCTGAAAATGTACTGTTGTCCCAAGCATATTGCAACAAACGGTGTATTTCTATCGCTGCTCGTTTAGTTTTTATTGCCGTTTCAAATATACCGGTCATTTTTGAAACACCCTGTATGAAGATAGTAACAGTTCTCGAAAGGACAGATGCCATTGATGACCGTGCTGCTTCTCTAGAATAAATGATAATTAATTGATATCCTCAGCTGCCGACAGGTGTTGTTGATATACCTCGATGGGGACAGTAGAAAATGTGTGCCCCGACCGGGACTCGAACCCGGGAGCTCCTGCTTACATGGCAGACGCTCTATCCGTCTGAGCCACCGAGGACACAGACGAATAGTGCGACTGCAGGGACTTATCCCTTGCACGCTTCTGTTCTTTCGAGAACAGTTACTATCTTCATATATAGTTAAAGGTTACCCGGCCATTGACCTTCATCTGTGAGAATGCGCACAGGTCGCCCGAACTCTTACGGGAATCGTCACCTTAGTGGGCGCGAGTAATGAGTGGATGAGCAAATATCTATCAGGTACATTACGTATGTAGATTGTGGACAGTTGGGAATGTGGGTCTCACGGGAAGCGTGCAAGGGATAAGTCCCTGCAGTCGCGCTATTCATCTCTGTCCTCAGTGGCTCAGATGGATAGAGCGCCTGCCATGTAAGCAGGAGATCCCCAGTTCGAGTCCCGGAGGGGCACACATTTTCAGCTGTCCCCATCGAAGTATATCAACAACACCTGTCGGCAGCTGAGGGTTTCAACTAATTACCATTTAAAAGTTAAAATGGTTCAAACGGCTCTGAACACTATGGGACTTAACATCTATGGTCATCAGTCCCCTAGAACTTAGAACTACTTAAATCTAACTAACCTAAGGACATCACACAACACCCAGTCATCACGAGGCAGAGAAAATCCCTGATCCAGCTGGGAATCGAACCCGGGAACCCGGGCGCGAGAAGCAAGAACGCTACCGCACGACCACGGCTGCGTTAAATTGACGTCCAGTTGAGCGGCGAGGTGTTCGACTATGATCCGTCGATCACCTCGAACGAGAGTGTCCACACATTCCAACATTACAGGGGTCACATTTGTGTGCGGTCCGCTGGTACGTGGGACATAGTACTCGTATATGTTTTCGCGACCTTGTTGCGATGATGATAGGCGCTGTGCTTTTGTTTACTGACAGGTTCCATACACAGTCTGCAAGTGCCTATGAATATCTGTGATGCTCTGGTTTTCCGTCGAAAGAAACTCAGTGAGAGCTCTCTGCTTGGAATGCATCTCCGTTTCATATGTCGCTTTGAAGGCTGCTTACAGCGCCGACACCCATCGTAACTTCATGAAACTATACGAGCTAAAGCGGGAATATTCCACAACGTCCCACAACAAATTTCGCATTTTTCAGCCGAAATTTGCCGAAAAGAAAATGTATTGCAGTACTTACTGAACGGCCCTCGTCGCTTACGCCACTTCGCAGCTAGAGTGGAACCATGGGTTTCTAACTTTCTCAGAATACAGCATCTGCAAAACGCTTCTTTAACAGAATATTGACTTTATTTAAATAATGTATTGCTCTCTTTTCAGACGTAGAAATGTATAACTTTAAAAATTGGACACGTTAATTATCGCGGAGAACACAGAATGATTACAGATACGATACAATGGTGTACAAGGACTGGACATGGAAACTTAGAAAGGAGATGGGCAACAGGTTACGTCAAATATTGATCGCTTTGAAAATGAATTCTGGAGAAGAAACACGGGCATCTCTCGGATAGACTACGTGCGCAATGATACCGTAAGATATTATACGAGAGGCAAGTAAGCAACGTTACAGGCTAATGAAACAATATCTGTTTTATTATGGAGACATCGAAAATTGTGGAAACTAGATCGCTGGAAGAGTTTCGAAAGAGAGAGGAAAGCTAAGACATTCACGTAAATGCTAGCACAAAGACGTTCGTGATACGATGTCTGCAAAAAGTGTCCAAAAAGGGGACTGAGAAGATCGGACTAGCTAAAGCTGAAAGCAAGAAGCGCCGACATCAGCAAAACATTGGACGGGGGCTGAATTACAGACACAGTGCGATAACTGCGCGTGTACACGCTGCATAGGGCGCTACAAAGAGTCTGACTGTTTAAAATCTACGAATAAAACCTGACAAGACAACGGAAAAATAGAAAAGGAAAAAAACAAGAAATGTTGTGTTGTATAGTCAGTAAACCAGTATAAAACGACTTCAAATGTCTGAGTACTTTACGAATGAGTTTGTGAGGTACTGGACATTAAGCAGATAAGAGAAATAAAGTTTAGAAAAGGTTTGAAATTATGTTTAAAGTTTGTTGGAAGTCGCAAAGTGGTTACATTGTGAAACGCTAGGTGGGTATAGTCTTGGTTATTTCATCTCTTTTTTGAATCAAAAACCTAGCTTTTTACGCATCTCCATGTTTATGGCAGCATATCTTTCGAAATATATGCCGTACGCTTAGTAGTAAGGAAGTAATGAATTAAAACATCATGTCTGATGTTTAAGTTTTGGTGCCGAAAGGTAAAAATGTAGTAAGCGATAAACTATTTTCTCTTCGTTATTATGTGGAGGGAGTAAGCAAGGAAAAGCTTCGCAAAAGTTTGAAAAGACGTTTAAAGTTTGTTGGAAGTCGTTCAGTGCTCTCATTCTCAAATACTTAAAGAATATTATCCGGGTAATTCGTGAGCCGCGAGTTACGCTGCGTCAATACATATACTCAGTTTCTAACTGTACAACTTGTCTTACTGTTTCAAACAATTAACGTAAGATTATACCTTATAACGAATAAATTATGACAGTATTTTAAATTATAAAACCGTGTAAGGCGTTTAGTAATACAGATATCAGTTGTATAACTGTGACTGTTCCGCCAACTATTAATACTTGCAACTTCCGGTCTGTGTATATTTCCATTCGTGTTATCTGTCAGTAAATCGAAACATGCATTCTGGTTCCGCGATCATTTGTGAACACGTGGAATGTAGAACTCTAAAAGCAATGTACACAGGGACATATGAAAAAACTCAGCCGTCGCCGAAAACGCTTTAAAGTCGCAGTAGTCGATACATCCGCCGCAGTTGTACACCAATTCTGGCTGACGTACAGACAAGCTATTAAAAGTCATATGCGTGACAACTTTAGCAGGAAGGAAGCAAGTCCAAAAATAAACAGAGCTGTTAACGCCAAATCCCGTATTTGGCGAAGCAAAGCGAAGTGCCAACACGACAAAGGCTATCGACCCAGGCACGTGTTAGCGACCTTCGTCCGCCAAGTACATCACCAATCTGGTAACGGAAGTCAACAGTTACCGAAGTTCACCTGGCTTTGATAATGTAGCCACTGATGCCAGAAGATACTTTTGGCAATTTCAGTATTTTAATTTTAGATTATATTATATTTATTTGCATCAACATTCCGCCAGGATTTTAGAAATGGCAACAATTTCCTCCTGAACATTTATTAAACGTGTTCATTTACGATCGCAATTTCGACCTATTATTGCATTCTCAAGTGGCAGCTTGCTGTGAAATGCGTCAATGGTGCATGACGCACTTCATAATGTGTATGCCATTATAGCCCGAAACTGCGATCGTGAATAAATACAATTAATAAATGTAGAGGTGGAAAAAATTGTCATTTCACCCTGGTCCATTATTATTATTATTGCAATTTCCGTCTAACATGCATTACAGTATTAAGGTACTTACCGATGTGAGGTATGATTAAATGAACACTCTTCCTCACGGTCAACTAATCATGAGAATACTGCTGGCGATGATGATCAAAGCAAGAGGAACCGCACGAAACTAGGAAGAGACTCGTGGATACTCTCAACATCTCAGTAGCCTTTTGGCTTCATTCTCGCAGATACGAAAGCTAGCCACGTAAATCTTAAGAAACTTCTGCTCTTGTTGATTATTGCTGAAAATTCTCAAGTTTGTTCACTAATAGAAGAATGAAAACCTTCTGTATGAATATTAGTATAGTAAAGGTGTGGTTTTACAAATTGAGATCAATGATTAGGTCACTTACGTGATGAACAATCAGTTGCGAAGATACAGAAGAGTAATTTCAAAGGGGGTATATTTTGAAAATTGTGACTATTGCGTTAACATTGCCGGTGCATGTGGTCCGAAAAGTAGAATAAATGTACTGTTAGAGCGCGGCAGATAAATTTGAATTGCACCATCTCGCAAAATACACGTAATTTCCGCGTCTTACTGTAAACAGTGATAAGACGTGTAAGGCGAATGTATTACAAGATAAAGGAGGATGCAAGAAGCGGCCCTTATCACTATAAGAATTCACTATCTGTTTTTATTGTATGTAGAAAACTACCAGACCACAGCTTGTAGGTATTCTAATACTCTACAAAAGAACTTTTAGGTTTTTGTGACCACATTTCGGGGTGTACATTAGAGATGGAGTAAGTGGTACTTACTGCTCCTCGGACGGGCAATCGAATCTGACAAGCCGCTTTTCTTGACGTGTGCTGTTTACGATTATGTGTAATTACAACTGCTACACTTTTCCTCATCTCGATATAAAAAAATGGTTCAAATGGCTCTAAGCACTAAGGGACTTAACATCTGAGGTCATCAGTCCCCTAGACTTAGAACTACTTAAACCTAACTAACCTAAGGACACCGCATACATCCATGCCCGAGGCAGGATTCGAACCTGCGACTGTAGCAGCAGCGCGGTTCCGGACTGAAGCACCTATAACCACTCGGCCACAGCGGCCGGTTCATCTAGTTATAGGAAGCAGCAATAAACACACAATTACTGGAGAATTGGGCGCTTGATAAAGAGAACCCGATAATGTTTAACTAGGGGGAGCGGGGACATGCCTCCTTGACCACTAGATTCTACATAAAACGCAGAGAGCAGGGGAATGGGGGTAGGAGGGACTGTTAAGTCTTGTGTCGTGCCTGCTACACTGTCGACTAAAGAAGGAGTGTCTCGACCTCCGATGAAATCTTAGTGTTAGACATACTCAGAATTGAAAGAACGTAAGAATTACCATGCAGTAACAACAGCATTTTCGCACAACCGCTTTGAAGCGCAGCGCTATGACTACTGCTGGACTACAGTATTGTCTGATTGTTGATGTTGTCAGAATTCAGGAAAAGCGAGCCACGGAGACCATAAACAAAAGATGCGAACGGTTCCTTTGCAACCTCGTGTATTGCAAGAAAATATGTTATGATAACCTGTGATGATTTGTTTAGCTTTATAACTGATCGTTCCTGCGGTCCTCTGGCATCCACTTCAATCGGTTTATTATTAATGAAGTAAATTTACATTCAGATATAGAAGAATGAGGGCCAAAAGAATTTATATCACATTTGTAGATTTCAGTTCAAATGGTTCAAATGGCTCTGAGCACTATGGGACTTAACTTCTGAGGTCATCAGTCCCCTAGAACTTAGAACTACTTAAACCTAACTAACCTAAGGACATCACAAACATCCATACCCGAGGCAGGATTCGAACCTGCGACCGTAGCCGTCGCGCGGTTCCAGACTGTAGCGCCTAGAACCGCTCGGCCACTCTGGTCGGCGTAGATTTCAGTGAATCACACGATTCGATTGACAGGGAAACGTTATTCAACAAATCAGCGCCAATCAAAAAGACACTCTAAAAAATACAAACTCCAAAATTAAATTTTTAGGTGAAACCTCGAAGAATTTTAAGATCAAAACTGGAGTAAGACAAGGAGATAGCTTTACGGCACTGTTGTTGAACTGTGTACTAGAAAAGGTAATCAGAGAATGGAGAAAAAGAACAGAAGAAGAAGGAATTTACAACATTACGGTTGGGAGAAACGGGGATAATCTGAATTTTGATTCTTTGGCTTTTGCAGACGATGTTGCCATCTCAGCTGAATGTACAGAACGTGCAAAACTGCACATAAATCTCCCACAACAGCTTCAAAAGCAGGCCTATTTATATCTTAATAATAATAAAAAATAGAGTGTATGACAGATGCGAAGGAGGTACCGAAATACATGGAAACTGATTATGGTAGAATACAAACGGCTACAAAATTTAAATAACTAGGTGAAACAATACAATTAAATGCTTTGGACGAAGGGACGATCTTGGCAAGGGCAAGGAAAATGGAAGTAGCTAATCAGTTAAGAATAAAACTATATAATAAGAGATATTTATACATAAATACAGACGTCCAGCATCCAACACTGTTATTAGACTAGAATGTTTTTATCTCTGAAAATGCCTTTCGTTAAGTACAGCTAAACAATTAGGTGAAACAGAAAAAAAGGAATGAGTAATAACCACGAAAATCTTCGGGCCAAAATAAGACAATGAGAATTGGAACTTAAGAAGTAATAAAGAAGTTTATGAAACAATAGAACGAATACTAGACACAACAAGGAAGAGAAGAGTTTGTATTCTATGGGCACCTAGAAAAAGCTAGATAAAAAGAATAACGTAAAGAATTTTTTACGTTTCTGACAGAAACCCAGAAACATCAATGACGTGGATCAAAGAAGCTGAAGTGGACATGAGAGAAATGGAAATAATGGCGGAAGAAATATGAGAAGAAAAAAAGTTTAGAACAAAAGTGAAAAGTTTCAAGGATTTTCAAGATGAAACAAAGAAAAAGATAGGCGCAAAATGTGTACAAGAAAGAACAGAATAAAATGGGGAAAGAATTAAAAAACTACTGAAAGAAAGAAGGGATAAAAGAAAGAAGATGTAAGTTATTTTATGTGGTCCTCAATAGGTCAAACGAAAAATAAAAAAAGGAAATAGTTTTTTGAATAAGTCTTCAATCATTGTGGATATTTTGTGAATAAAGCCGTCTAGATCGCTTAATATATTTTTTCATTTATAACGTCGTTTCGGCTATCGCCGTTATTGGATCAAAACGTAGAACTTCTAAAACAACCCTCGTTGTCAATACCAGTAACACCCATGCCCCGCTTAGGCATAGCTTTTATTGATATTGAGACCGGGCGTTGTTTTACAAGTTCTAAGTTTTGATCCAATGACAGCAGTAGCCGAAGCGACGTTATAAATGAAAAAATACGTTAGGTGATCTAGATGGTTTTATTCAAAAGAAAATTAATCGTTACAATAAGTTAAAGTTTGTAATTAATATTAGCTTCTCGACGTTTATAAAAAGGGAAAGCGGAATATGAAAGATAAAGTCACTTTCTTTGGTTAATTCTGAAAAACTCATTTATTGTGTTCTATGAAAGTTGAATCTAAAAGAAAAATCGTTATGAATGTAATCTGCGAAAAAAAAAAACTGTGAGTGTAGTTTTAGAGTGAGGCACCGTGCAAGGAGCGATCAGTTTCGGCTGCCAGAGGCGGTGTCCAACAGCGGAAGAGTAGCAGACAGGCCGCCTCGCCTGCCCTCCCTCCAACCTTCACCCCCTCCCCTCTCCTCCCCCCTCCCCCTTCACCCTGCACTCCCCATCCCCAGCCTCTGCTGCAATTTGGCAATGAGAGCCCGGCCGGCCCGGCCCGGGGAACAGCAATGTGACACTGCCAGCGGCGCTCACGCCTCGTCACGCAGTGCCCGCAGTTCAGCCACCGGCTTCACACGGTCCCGTCAACAACGCAAACACAAACTTTTTGTAGGTGACTTTCTACGGCTGTTAAACATTTCGAAGAAAAACATATTTGTGCCATCAGCTGTGCCACTGTATGTTTATTTTCTATCGGTTTCGGTTATTACAACCATCTTCACAGGAGAAAAACAGCGTTCATAAATGGATCGGAAATAATTTGTAGTCAAATATGACCAAAGCAAATGTAGAATATACCGGGTGATCAAAAAGTCAGTATAAATTGGAAAACTGCATAAATCACGGAATAATGTAGACAGAGAGGTACAAATTGACACACATGCTTGGAATGACATGGGGTTTTATTAGAACCAAAAAAATACAAAAGTTCAAAAAATGTCCGACAGATGGCGCTTGATCTGATCAGAATAGCAATAATTAACATAATAAAGTAAGACAAAGAAAAGATGATGTTCTTTACAGGAAATACTCAATATGTTCACCATCACTCCTCAACAATAGCTGTAGTCGAGGAATAATGTTGTGAACAGCACTGTGAAGCATGTGCGGAGTTATGGTGAGGCATTGGCGTCGGATGTTGTCTTTCAGCATCCCTAGAGATGTCGGTCGATCACGATACACTTGCGACTTCAGGTAACCGCAAAGCCAATAATCGCACGGACTGAGGTCTGGGGACCTGGGAGGCCAAGCATGACGAAAGTGGTGATTGTCATGCGCAGTCACTGACCTTTTGCAGTCCAGCACCATCTGTCGGACATTTTGTGAACTTTTTTTTTTTTTTTGTTCTAATAAAACCACATGTCATTCCAAGCATGTGTGTCAATTTGTACCTAACTACATTATTCCGTGATTTATTCAGTTTTCAAATTTATGCTGACTCCTTGATCACCCGGTATATAACTGACATAATAGTCTGAACTGCAAATGTGCCGAGGTACAGCACGTTTATATGGACTGTGTTCAGACAGACTATAATGGCAGTTATGTATCTTCTACATTTGGTTGGGTCATATTTGACAATTTTGTAATATTGTACATTACTGTAATTTTGCCGAGGCACAGCACGTTTATATGGAATGTGTGTTCAGACAGACTGTTATGACTGCTACGAATATTCTACATTTGTACATTTGGTTGGATCATATTTGACGAAAATGTATTTTTGATCCATTGATGGACACTGTTTCTCTCCTATGAAGGTGGCTATAATAACCGAAAACGGTAGAGAATGAACATTCAACTCTGCAGCTAGCGGCACAAATATGATTTTTTCAAAACAATCCCGTTTGTTTAAAATTAAGGCCCGGTACAACACTGTTTCTTCTGCGACAGAGATTATCTCTATTCCGGAAGGAGCATATTCGCAGTGACCAAAATCGTTTACTCGGTATGGTCAAAATTTTGTGGCTATCACTTAAATATAACGTCTACGGCTCGTATCACATGATGTACGTTACGTGCTGGTTCAAATGGCTCTGAGCACTATGGGACTTAAAACATCTGAGGTCATCAGTCCCCTAGAACTTAGAACTACTTAAGCCTAACTAACCTAAGGACATCACACACATCCATGACCGAGGCAGGATTCGAACCTGCGACCGTAGCGGTTGCGCGGTGCCAGACTGAAGCGCCCAGAACCGTTACGTGCTATGCACTGGCAAAATAAGTACACAAGAAGACGGATGCATTTAACTCACTATTGTCTAGGAAAGGTTGCAACGTCTCAGAAATTACGAAGTTGGTGAACAAATCACGCTCAGCGACTGAAGTGGAACAATGGATAATACAACTGATTCATATTCGATAGAAGTGAAATTCACACACTATCTCGTTACCTTGATTTAAATTTTCCGTAGTTTTCCTTTGACATGATTGCAAGCGCTACGATGTTTCACTAAAATGTGGAACATCACTATTTCCTTCTCCCTACACTTGTGTGGCTGAACTTGCACTGTGCATTTAATGACAGTGACGTCCACGCACAGTTGAAAACTTAACCTTTCCACTTATTCTTGTACCTCATTCGGGAAAGTGTAAGGCAACGACGTGTTCGTGTCGAAGGCTGGTTTAAACTGCGTAGTGCTTTATCGGGCTTAGTTCTGTTGGAGAAAGCCTGCCCCTGCGATCTCTGAACTGGCTTATCAAGTTTTTTTCTTTTTACTTTTTTAAAGAGAGACGTGTAGTTTACCGGGGACCATGAATCACGGTACAAATAATTACCACAGGCAAAAAGAAATTGTATAAAACAGAAAGAATTCTAAGAGTGCCTGAGAATTGAACTCCGAATTTCAGATTTCAAGCTCCACACTTATCTAGTCATAAGGACTTCTAGTTTTAGAAGTGGACACAGCACAATGGACATCAACGAAGTTACAGAAATAAGCAGCTGATCTCAGTTACTACTTGGTATGAGGTTTATAGGCCATACCAGAGCGTTTGAACGTTTGACTGTCGCAGTCAAATTTGTGCTGGCAGCGCTTAAGAACAAAGTATTAGAATCTATATATCTCAGCTTTTTAAATAATATTTGCAAGCAAGGTAACAGCCTCCATGAAGAAAATGAAAAGTTCAGAACTAAAATAAGAATTCGGCAATGGAACGCAATTCCACCAAAATTATTTTCAACAGCCTTGGAAAACGACTTCGGGAAGAAGAGGTAATACACGTTAACGGAATTTATCGAAACTTCCTTCGAGTTGAAGAGCATATTGTTTCGTTCGTTTCGGATCGAGAAGAACTTCACCATAGAAAGGAAGAACTCAAAAGAGCCGGTATGGTAGCAGACTTGGAGATTAATCAGAATAACACGAAAAATAATGTGTAGTTAGTACGCTGATAGGAAAACAGAAGAAGTCAGTAATGAAGCTGCAGAAACAGTTCAAAAATGTTATAATTAGAAAACGGAAAACAACAAGCGCAAGTAAACCTGAAGAAATGACAGAAATGTAAAAATATGTTGGGGTTCATTTGGAAAACGGAATGTTTTATACAGAAATAAGCTTCCAATGTGCCTTAAAATGAAAGTTTCCAAGCAGTGTGCCGTGGGAGTATGAACATACTGAAGTGAAACATGTGACGTTCAATACTCTAACGGTTCAAAAAATTGAGGGTTGGCCAACGAGGAATGGAAAGATACATGATACGACAGAGCAACAAACGTATGGATAAGTGAAAAGATTTCAGGACGTGTAGTTACTGTTACGGAACCGTTATGGGACCGGGCATACAGCGAGCCAAAATGGACGAAAGAGATTCTGTAATGGAATCTTCAGGAAAGACCTACAAGAAGACCTAATATTGTACAAGACGTACTGACAATAAAGAAACAACCAGGAGAAACTTGGATCCGAAAAGGTAGAAGGAAATCGTTTTATTTATTTAGCTCTCATGGAACATATCATTTAGTATATAGTAACTCTGTCGAAGAGGTATACAAAAAGATTTTGAGGCGTATGTTGCCAGGATGGAAGTATTCTATTCTTACACTATGTAAATCCGCCTATTCTATATGAACATGTCGTTTTTAGAATGAAAAGGTACTATATTATGAGATGATACAGCATATTAAATTTCTATACGGCAAAATACTCTGCTCTTCTAAGGAAATTGTTGCCCAGTTACCATTCACTTTGGAGGACAAGATTGAGATTTTTTTAAAATAAAGGTAGATGCATAGTTTTGCAAATAACTTAAACACTATAGATATTCATTTTCAACTATGTAATATAAAAAAATAAGTTTTGTCCATATATTGGTACGCACAGAGTCACTTTCTAGTTTTGAACGCCGTTGAAGACAATAAACAAAATGTATTTGAAAGTTTATATGAATGATCACAACTCCGGTCACAAATTTCGGCCAATGTCAAGGAAAAAGAAAGGAAAGAATATTATGGCTTAATGGGGGAGGGACATTGGCGTGACCGCGTTGGACAAATCATCCCAGCATTCACCAGAATTTCAAGAAACCCCGGAAAATCTTTGCCAGTCTGATCGAAGAGGGATTTGAACTCTAATTGTCAGGATTGTTTTTGATATCTTCAACAACTCTACCTCATTACCTAGCGAAATAATTTGAACCTAAGTTATCATTGTCTGTTCCTATGAGTAACTCGGAAATTAAACTCGTTTTACTGTCTGTTTATTGAACCACAGATCACTGTACCACATCCGCTTATCGAGTAACTTGTCCGTAGCGATCCTGCACACAAACTCATTCTCCACTGAACCATCCATCTTCGGAACAAACTGCCCTGGACTCTGCACACAGTTCAACATTTTGATGCACTCGAGAAACGGATCGAAGAAATTCCGTTTATGCATCCTTATCTTTTAGTTTTTAAGTCAGTTACGTGATTTTGTTTTTGTTTCTGCTCTCTTCATTACCTGTATTCAATAAGTTCCTTGCAGCTCTCGCCGCACAGTGTAACCGCGCGGTCTAGGCGTCTAGACACAGTTCGCGCGACGCCCCCCGTCCGAGGTTCGAGTCCTCCCTCGGGCATGGGTGTGCCTTTTGTGCTTAGCGTAAGTTAGTTTAAGTAGTGTGTAAGCCTGGGGACCGATGACCCATAGGAACTTACCACAAATTTCGAAAGTTTTTGCAGCTCTCTATCTCCCGTTTCCTCTTTGATGTCCATTACTGGCACTGCCTGCTGTTGAAATCTGCCTGTCTCTAACGATCCCTGTTAGTATTGTTTTCATGAAGAAATATAAACTGCGCTATTTCCTTTTATGGCTTTTATTGTTTGCACTGTTTATATATTTAGTAGATATAACTGCCAGCCTATTGTAACACATGTGGCGTAATGAATTTAATGCTGAAATGTGAATGATTCCTAGTTAGATGTACGAGATGGCCCTTTTCTTTGAGTCATCAGTCTTCTGACTGGTTCGATGCGGCCCCAAAGAATTTCTCTCCTGTGTGAATCTCTTCATCTCAGAGTAGCACTTGCAACCTACGTCCTTACGGCCTATATATTACCAGAACAAATAAAGCAATGAGAAATAAATAAATAACGCAGTACCGACCAGTCAAGCTTTTCATTATCAAACTGAAATTGATATTTCATCGGAACTGCTGAAACTTGCAGTTTGTGTGAAGCGAGAGTTGTGTTTGAAATTAACAATGACGCTATGGGAGCAACACGCCTATTCATGCATCAAGCAGTAAGACAGATCACTAATAAAACGCTATAATGTGGGAGGCGGGATGACATCACACTCCATGTACGCTGCATTCATTGTCCTTCAGTATGTACCGTGCATGAGAAAACTTTCGAGCCAATGACGCAAACTCGAATCACAATAGATTCTTCCTTATATTCGTGTTTCACGTGACTAATATTTTATTGCTAACGAACTCGTCGTTGTGTCAGACATTAAACCTCGATGAAAAGGAAACAAGTGTTTATCAATCACTACTGTAACTGTCATACCTGGGAGTTCACCGTGAGCGCATCCTTCACAACAACGTTCTGGTTGACACGGCCCGTCGTTTAGTTTAAAAAGAAACACGACGCTAGGGAGAAAAGGCTAGCTGGCAGACAGCAGTAGATCAGACTCTCATCTACGAGTCGTTTTCTTATCCTGAAACTGCCCACGGCAGGGCTTGAGTGTCGACTCGCCGAGACTTGAGCAGAGCCACCACGAATCTGGCAGCGGCGTCGCGGCGCCTGGCTACCCGCCTACGACAGCCGTGATTTGCTGCGATTCCCGCGGCCTCCGAGGACCACCCACGCCGCTGCAGCAGCTGGCTTCACTCTGCCGAGCTCATTCTGGCCTCTGTGGCGAAAAACAGGCAAGGCAGATCGCCAATCTCCGCGAACAAAATCTATATCCCGCATACGCACACTTGGCGGGATCAATAATAGCGTAACGCAGAAGCATCGCAGTGGAGCTCAGGTCAAGGTTCAAAAATGGTTCAAATGGCTCTGAGCACTATGGGACTTAACATCTTAGGTCATCAGTCGCCTAGAACTTAGAACTACTTAAACCTAACTAACTTAAGGGCAGCACACAACACCCAGTCATCACGAGGCAGAGTAAATCACTGACCCCGCCGGGAATCGAACCCGGGAACCCGGGCGTGGGAAGCGAGAACGCTACCGCACGACCACGAGCTGCGGACAATCCAAAAGTCCAGAAACACCCTCATAAAATCCAAATGGAGTTGCAAACAAGGAAAGAGTCCCTACACACAAGGAACGGGAAGGGGGAAACTTTATAGGCTTTGCCACCAACATGGGGGCCATCTTGAAAGCCACCATCTTGGATTCAACTCCAAAATTTCAAATGGGAATGTGCTCATGTGGCATAGCAAACAGATAGAGAATTTCACCAGAAAAACAATGCCGCTGTTATTTTAAACATAGCTTTATTCACACTCGGGTTATAACCAGTTACTTGCGGCAGCAGTGGGACGCTCGGCAGCGTGAGTATTACGTACTGAGAAGTCATAAAATGGAGTCTGAAACGGTGCAAAGTGACTATCCCATGCCTGATATGTTACATGTATTTAACTGTTAGGTGCCGGCCGAGGTGGCCGAGCGGTTCTAGGCGCTACAGTAGGGAACCGCGCGACCGCTACGGTCGCAGGTTCGAATCCTGCCTCGGGCGTGGATGTGTGTGATGTCCTTAGGTTAGTTAGGTTTAATTAGTTCTAAGTTCTAGGGGACTGATGACCATAGAAGTTGTCCCATAGTGCTCAGAGCTATTTGAACCATTTTTGAACTGTTAGGTATCATTTACTCATGCTAACGTTTGAATCATTGTTTCCTTATTTACAGGTTACAAAATGTCCTTAACACATGAAGAACGCATTGAAATCATCTTGATATCAGGTGAAAGAAGCACACATGTCATTGCTGACGATTTCAACAGTCGTCACCCAACCAGACAGCCCATCACTCACAGCGCAGTTGCCAAGCTTTTGGCCAAATTCCGAGCAAGCGGTTCTGTCGAACACCTAAGGCTGGAAGACCAAAATCCCTCACCGATGAAGCAACAACAGTGAGTCTTGGCATCATTTAGCAAGAGTCCGCAACGGAGTACTCGTCGCCTGTCACAAGAATGTGGGGTTAGCCGCACCTCCATAATGCGAATTTTATCGCAGCACAAATGGCACCCATACAAAATTCAGCCGCTCCAACACCTGAACAAGGATGACCCAGACCGTCGGATACAGTTCGCAGAATGGGTGACACAGCAGTTGCAGATAAACCCACGTTTTCTCTAACAGGTGCTGTTCAGTGATGAAGCCAATTTCCTCATCAATGGTGAAGTGAAAAGCAGAATCACAGATACTGGTCCGACACAAATCCGCACTGGATTGATGCTTCCAAAACGGTTGACTCACAAAAAGTGTTGGTCTGGTGTGGTGTGGGGGGTACCAAAATCGTTAGACCTTTTCTTATTGATGATACTTTAACAGCCAACGGTTATCCGAGGTTATTGGATGAAGAAGTGTTTCCCTCGTTGTTAACGGAGGACGGAACATTTCCAGAATTCTTCCAGCATGATGCAGCCCCACCACATTATGAGCACAATATGCGAGCATACCTGGATGTGCAGTTCCCTCAAAAGTGGATTAGTCGTAGGGGTGCTGTGGAGTGGCCACCATGTTCACCAGATTTGACTCCTTTGGATTTTTATCTTTGGGGGCATGTCAAAGCACTGGTTTATTCTGTGAAAATACGGGATTTGCATCATCTAAAGCAGCGCATTGTTGATGCGTCTGGTCAAATTCAGCCAGACGTGTAGGACAAAGTTCATCAGGACTGGGTTCGGAGGATAGTATTAACAATCCAACATAATGGACAACATATCGAGCCATTCCTATGACTGTTGGTGGTCTCTCGGGACTGTGTAACATCGGTGTAATGTCTCTTCGGCACATAACACACATGCCGCCGAGCGTCCCACCGCTGCCACATGTAACTGGCTCTCCTGCTAATCTTCTGTAAATCTTGGAAGGTAGGAGACGAGATACTGGCAGAAGTAAAGCTGCGAGGACGGGGCGTGAGTCGTGCTTGGGTAGCTCAGATGGTGCCGGCACGGTAGCTCAGCGTGTTCGGTCAGAGGGTTAGCGGCCCTCTGTAATAAAAAAATCTGAGTTAATCGATCAACAACGAACTTCAACGGATGTCTTACGACGACCGCCCCGAGCAGAAGCAACGAACAAAATGTTATTAAAAAAAAGAATGGTAAAGCACTTGCCCGCGAAAGGCAAAGGCCCCAAGTTCGAGTCTCGGTCCGGCACACAGTTTTAATCTGCCAGGAAGTTTCATATCAGCACACACTCCGCTGCAGAGTGAAAATCTCATTCGGAAAACAAAATCCTGTTCATTCCTTTTGGTCTCCCAGTTCGCCAGATCTCACATCTATCGAATTTTTTCTGTGGAGGTACACAAAAGACGGAGTCTATGTCCCACCTATAGCAGCTACTATTCGCGAGCTGAGAAATCGAACTGTTGAAGCTGTCTATTCAATAAACGGGGACCTGTTGATTCGTATAACTGTTGAAGCTGTCGATTCAATAAACGGGGACCTGTTGATTCGTATGTACAATGAAATGGACTACCATTTCGACGATTCTCGAGCAACGAAAAAAATGGCTGTAAGCACGATGGGACTTAACATCTAAGGCCATCAGTCCCCTAGACTTAGAACTACTTAAACATAACTAACCTAAGGACATCACACACATCCATGCCCGAGGCAAGATTCGAACCTGCGACCGTAGCAGCAGCGCGGTTCCGGGCTGAAGCGCCTAGAACCGCTCGGTCACAGAAGCCGGCTCTCGTGCAACGCATGGTGATAATGTGGAGTGCATTGTATAGTGTTTGTGCGAACATTAAACTTTGAGCTTCCTCTATCCAGTAGCATGAGAAATGTGTTTCTGTCTTTCATAAATTGTCTATAATAAACAAGCAAAACCTGTTATTTCTTTTTGGATGAACTGTGGAGTGGAAGGAAAACGGTTTTCCTCCGTACGGGATCGAATTTTTCTCACTTTAGCGTCGTGGTCGTTGCGCGAGGTGTATTTTGGGAGAAGGAGTAGTTTCCTGGAACAGTTTTCGAACACAGGCTCTCCGAATTTTGATAATACAGCCGGGTTCACGCACGCTACTGAACTGACGCTACGGCTAGCGGCACACTGCAGCAGCATCGCAGTTGCATTTATGAATACCCAGTTTTCAGTAACGTCACTCACGCGACGCAACTTTTGTCATGCCACAAAAAGTTCAACTCGGTTGTAATTGGTGTGTCCTTCCTTCTCCACGAATAGCATTATTCGACTGCTCCCTGGTGGCTCTCTTTCGAATTATGTAGTAATTATTGTGGAATAACTGCTGCTGTACTTGAATTTCAGTATGTTTTCATTTTTTTTTTTTTGGTGAAAAAAGTCAAAACAGTTTTCGGCAGGCGCACTTTTGCAGCTTCCGGAACTACAAGAACTAAAACATGATATGAAGGCATCGGCTGTGAACAGTGGTAACGGACAGAAGGGATACGTGATGTGCTTTATTCGTATTAGCTGACAGTTCGATAAAAACCGAGAAAGGGCAGCTCTATCCTTAATTTCTCCGTCTCAATAAAGGCAGCTTTGTGAGGATGTCTTCATGTAAACAGTGGTAACTGCCAGTTCTTTACTTTTTTTCGTGTGTGAGGGGACTTTCTCGGGCAGTATAGACTAGAGGTAGCGTAGCAACAGAATATAAAATGCACCCAGAGATTTCTTGGGTTAGGGTTACATTACTTGTGATATACATAAAAACTGGTTAAGGACGAGATTTCTTGGGTTAGTGTTACACTACTTGAGATGTAAATAAAAATGGTTAAAGAGGACATGGACTGCGCTTGTTGTGTGCGAATGCAGGAGGAATTGGCCTGTACCTGCAAACATCTGGAGGCTGTATTGGCCACGATCGACAGGCTTCAGGCCTTCGGGTCGGGGTGCGGTGGCATTGGGGCCTACGGCGTCGACTGGGATCCCTGATGCAGCTGCGCCTCCCGATTGGCTCTTCTGTGCCGATCGACAACTTGCCTGACAGTGGCGGGCTCGCGATTCTCTGGGCGGAAGGTGAAAGTGGCCGCGCGGCCTCGCGTTGCACCCTTACGTCTCAATAACAGGTCTGAGGTAGAGCCCACCGCTAAATGTTCAATTGCGCCAGTACCGGATTCCACGCCTGCTGGAATGCCTCGCCTGTGGCCTCTTCCTGACAGGTCCGAACAAGAGCAGAGGGAGGGATTGCTTGTCATTGGGATATCTGGTGTTGAGGAAGTGACGGAGTCCATAAGAGAAACAGCGGGAAGGTCAGGAAAGCAGGCTAGTTTCCACTCTGCTTGGCGGAGGAGGGAGAGGGGTGTGTCGTCCGAGACGTGGGAACGCTCTGCCGGCAGGAACTGAGTATACTGGGTCCACCCGGTATAAAATCGTGGCTGATGTCGGCACAAATGACGCCTGCTGCCTCAGTTTGAAGGCCATCTTGGTTCCTATAGGTGGCTGACTTATTTGGTGATGATAGTTACCCTCGCTCGCGACGTGGAAGCAGAGGTATCATTTTCCAGCATAGTTCCCAGAACAGATCGCAGTTTCCTGGTTTGGAGCCGAGTGGAAGGTTTAAATCATAGGCTCAGATGATTCTGTGACGATCATGGATAAGGATTTCTCGATCTCTGCTATTGGATGGAGAAGCGTAGACACCCCCCCCCCCCCCCCCGTATAGGTCAAGCGTCCGTTACACGCAGGAAGAAGTTACTATGGTAACAGAGTACGTGTGGCGTGCATATGTGTGTTTTCTTGGATGAAGAAATCCTTCCACAGAAAAAAAAAACGTGTACTGATTACAGGCAGGATAACATTCGCGTTAACAGAACTGAGAAAGAAAATATCAATACAGTATTAATTAAAGTCAGGAGTGTCTGTCTGAAGGTCCCAGGACTAGCCTCGCTTATAAACGGCAATAATGCCCACATAATACTAGGGACAGAACACTGGCTGAAACCAGATGTCAACAGCAATGAAATTCTAAACTCCAACTAGGATGTACACTATGTGTTCAAAAGTATTCGGACACCCGGCTGAAAATGACTTACAAGTTCGTGGTATCCTCCGTCTGTAATGCTGGAATTCAGTATGGTGTTGGCCCACCCTTAGCCTTGATGACAGCTTCCACTCTCGCAGGCGTACGTTCAGTCAGGTGCTGGGAGGTTTTCTGGGGACTGGTAGCCCATTCTTCACGGAGTGTTGCACTGAGGAGAGGTATCGATGTCGGTCGGTGAGGCCTGGCACCAAGTCGGCGTTCCAAAACATCCCAAAGGTGTTCTATAAGATTCAGGTTAGGACTCTGTGCAGGCCAGTCCATTACTGAGATGTTACAGTCGTGTAACCATTCCGCCACAGGCCGTGCATTATGAACAGGTGCTCGATCTTGTTGAAAGATGCAATCGCCATCCCCAAATTGCTCTTCAACAGTGGGAAGCAACAAAGTACTTAAAACAACAAAGTTAAGCCTGTGCTGTGATAGTGCCACGCAAAACAACAAGGGTTGCAAGCCCCCTCCGTGAAAAACTCGACTACATCATAACACCACCGCCTCCGAATTTTACTGTTGGCAGTACACTCTCTGGCAGATGACGTTCACCGGGCATTCGCCACACCCACACCCTGCCATCGGATAGCTGCATTGTGTACCGTGGTTCGTAACGCCATAGAACGTTTTTCCACTGTTCAATCGTCCAATGTTTACACTCCTTACACTAAGCGAGGCGTCGTTTGGCACTTACCAGCGTGATATGTGGCTTATGGTTCAAATGGTTCTGAGCACTATGGGACTTAACTTCTAAGGTCATCAGTCCCCTAGAACTTAGAACTACTTAAACCCAACTAACCTAAGGACATCACACACATCCATGACCGAGGCAGGATTCGAACCTGCGACCGTAGCGGACGCGCGGTTCCAGGCTGTAGCGCCTTTAACCGCTTGGCCACCACGGCCGGCTGTGTGGCTTATGAGCAGCCGCTCGACCATGAAATCCAAGTTTTCTTACTCCCCGCCTAATTGTCATAGTACCTGCAGTGGATCCTGATGCAGATTGGAATTCCTGTGTGATGGTCTGGATGGATGTCTGTCTACTACACATTAGGACCCTCTTCAACTGTCGGCGGTCTTTGTCAGTCAACAAATGAGGTCGGCTTTTGTGCTGTACGTGTCCCTTCACGTTTCCACTTCACTATCACATCGGAAACAGTTGACCTAGGGACGTTTAGGAGTGTGGAAATCTCGCGTACAGACGTATGACACAAGTGACACCCAATCGCCTAATCACATTCGAAGACCGTGAGTTCCGCGGAGCGCCCCATTCCGCTCTCTCACGATGTCTAATGACTACTGAGGTCGCTGATATGGAGTAACTGTCAGTAGGTGGCAGCATAATGCACCTAATATGAAAAACGTACGTTTTTGGGGGTATCCGGATACTTTTGATCACATAATGTATAGCACAAAGATAGGTTGAACGTTGGAGTAGCTTTTATAGCAACAAAAAATAAGATACTATCTAGTGAAACTAGTATATATGTAGAATGCGAAATAATTTGGGCGAAGGTAAGTGCTAAAGGTGGATTAAACATGATCATCGGATGCCTTTATACATCCTCTGTCTCAGCAGCAGCAATGACGGAAAAGTTGAGGGGAAAATTAGAGAATATTCAAGAAAATTTTCGCTCCTTTTATAGTTTTAGGTGGGAAAAAAAATTGTCGTAATATCCTATGGGACCCAACTGCTGAGGTCATCGGTCCCTAGGCTTACACACTACTTAATCTAACTTACGCGGAGGACAACACACACACCCATGCCCGAGGGAGGACTCGAACGTCCAACGGGGGGGAGCCGCGTGGACCGTTGCAAGGCGCCCTAGACCGAGCGACCAGTTTTAGGTGGAGATTTTAATTTACCAGCTATAGACTGAGAGGCACAAGTGATAGGACAGATAGTAGGGACAGAGAATCGAGTGAAATTGTTCTAACTGCTTTACCAGAAAGTGCCTTAATCAGACAACCGACTAGTGGAATTAACATCTTAGACCTGCTACTGACAAACAGAGCCGAACTTTTCGACTCAGTTAGCGTGGAACAGACAGTCAGTGATCGTGAGGCCGTTACAGCATCGCTGAATACGGCTGTAAATAGGAATACAAAGAAAGGCAGGGATACCTGTTTAGCAAGAGCGACGAGAGACGGGATTCAGATTACCTGGCACCTCAACACAAAAAATTTTTATCTCTAGCACTGACAATGTTGAGCTCATTGGACAAAGTTGAGAACTACCACAGAATACGTTGGAGGCAGGTATGTACAGGGCGAATTTGTGAGGGACGGAAAATACCCAACGTGCTTCGACAACCATGTCACACGTTTGCCACGAAGGCAAAGAGAGCTTCGCTGCAAATTTAAATGTAGCCACAGAATAACAAACAAAAACTGAACGAAGCGAAATTAGCGGGGCTTGCGTGGGGCGTTCAGCGAATTCGAAAGTAAAACCGAAAGTAAAACCGATTTGCCAAAAAGTCCTAAGAAGTTTTGGTCTTACGTTAAACCAGTAAACCGGTCAAAGCCATCTTTCCAGACACTCTGTGGCCATAATGGCATTGAAATGGATGATATGAAAGTAAAGGCCGAAGTACTAAACATCTTTTTCCAAACGCGTTTCACAAAGGAAGATCGCAGTATAGTTCCTCTTTTAAACCGCCGCACGAATGACAAAATGACAAATATCAAAATAAATGACCAAGGAATAGAAAAGCATCTGAAAACGCACAACAGAGGAAAGGCCACTGCAGCTGACGGGGTACCAATTAAATTCTACACAAAGTACGCGGAGGAACTTGCCCTTCTGCTAGAAGCAGTGTAACGTATATCCAGAGGACCGAAGCGTCCCTAATTGGTGGAAAAAAGCACGTATCATTCAGGTTTCCAAGAAGAGTCGTCGAACAGACGCACAAAACTTTAGACCTATACCTCTGACGTCGGCCCGTTGTAAGGTTTCGGGAGATGGTTTATGCTCGCGTATTATGACATTTCTGGAGACTGATACTCGAAACTGTAGGATTCAACATGGATCCCGAAAACAACCATCGTGTGAAACCCAGATCACTCTGACCCAGAAGGCAACAGATACGAGGCAACCAGGTAGTTGCCGTGTCCCTTGACTTCCAGAAGGCTTTTGATACAATTCCATACTGCCACCTAACGCACTGTCAACGCGCCTATTGCTCGCAACATTGCTTGGATTTCCGTAACAGCGTTAATGAGACAATTGTATTCAACGTTTATATTATTGATGGTTACAATGTCTGTTTATACAGTGTCTATATCTTCACATTACGATGTTCTTCAGACATGCATGTATGTCTCAAGGAACAGACACTATTCTGAATATTACAGCTGTGGTAAATATTACGAAATGGATCCGCATCCCAAGAACCCGGATTGAAGTCACGTGTTTCTGAAAATTTGTGTCGGACCAGAACTCGAACCCAATTTGTCCGCATATCGCCAGTGGTTGCCGTAACCACTTCAGCTATCCGCGCACCAAATCAAATGTTCAAATGTGTACGAATCTTACGTAACTTAACTGCTAAGGTCATCAGTCCCTAAGCTTACACACTATTTAACCTAAATTAGCCTAAGGACAAACGCACACACCCATGCCCGAGGGAGGACTCGAACCTCCATAGGGACCAGCCGCGCATCCGCGCACCCAAACTTCCATATGTCATTGAGTTTACAACCCTTACATTGGCACATTTCGTGGTTCTCCCATAGAGAGAGACATATGTTTTATCGTCAATATAGCCCGTCGAAGCAGGGGTACATTGTTGATGGTTACAATATCTGAATTTATACCGTGTCTGTATGTGTTCAGAAAATGCGAATCCATTCTGTAGTCGTTAGAATTATTATCGACGTTTGCCCTTCTAGGCGTGTAATTCTTATTTGTATCATGTGTGTTCCTTCAGACATGCCTGTACGTCTGAAGGAACAGACAACGGTGACGAGCTGCAGCTGTATTAATATTACGAAATTTATTCGCAATTGCGAATTCTTTAATACCATCTGTATCAGGTATGGAAATATTACCTATTGGTGACATGAAATTTTGTGCTGGACTAGAACTCGAACCTGGATTTCTCGCTTATCGCGAGAGGTTGCCTTAACGATCTCAGCTATCTGTGCACTCTTTCCGGACCGATTCAAACGTCTGTTTTGCCACACTGTCTACGGCCCTATTGCTCGCTACATTACCTGATTTACCTGAAGTCCCAAAACACGGTTAATGAGACAACCGTGTTCAACGTTAGTCTTATTATTGTTGTTTGCCCGTCTAGGCTTGTAAAAAACATTTACTCGAATTTAAGTTGAGCCAGCCAGCTGCCAGTCTTTGCACCAGGCGCTGATCGTCTACAAGGCTCTCCGTGTGACGTATCAATTTTCCCATATACAACTTCATTGCATGCGAATAGCCTCACAGGAGCACGACGTAACCGGCCAGGTCATTTCTGCACAGCGTGAAACCGAACTCTACCAATATTGTTTCGAAGGTTGTTCAGGGACATTTTTCTCAGTATTTTGGCCTCCAGTGGCTCCTTATAGAGCAATTACATTTCGTTTCATTTAATATCCTTATATATTTCTGCATGTATATTTGACTGAAAATACCTACATGACAGTACGTATTAAGACGACGTTCGCTGTCTGTCTTGAAAACAAACTTGTTCTAGTCAACCACAGGACTTGCAGTTGACAAAAGTAACTTAACAATTCACCCTAAAGCTTGCATTCAGCACTGCTTGGTTCCTTATCGATTTTGTTTATCTATCAGCGTTACTTTTGTGTGGACAGTGATACAAAGCAGTATGGATAGGTTTACACACTGAGAGTTCTCTGATATTCACCTCGTATATGGGATCACTGAATGCAGTGGAAAAGCGGCACATTGCTGTTACACTGAGCGATTGCTACAGCAATGGCAGAACATCAACATTCTGCACTATCTGCGTGTTTTTGCATTACATTGTGTTTTGTGTAGTATATTAGTAATGGATGAAGGAGAGTTCGAGTGCGAACAAAAGCGGTTTGTCTATGTCAGTATCATGAGGGGCCGAAAACTCCCCCGCTCCCCCCACCATGCCGCCATGCTGAGGACGGGTTCAATTCCCAGTACTGCCAGGGAATTTTCCTTGATGGAAGGACTCGATCGGGGTGCATGACAATTGTGATGACAATTGAGGAGCTGCCGGACTAAGAGGTTGCAGCTCCAAGGTCTAAGAAAAGCCAGGAGTGCAGTGTGCTGATCCCTTGTCCCTCCATACCAGCCGGCCGGGGTGGTCTCGCGGTTCTAGGCGCGCAGTTTGGAACCGTGCGACTGCTACGGTCGCAGGTTCGAATCCTGCCTCGGGCATGGATGTGTGTGATGTCCTTAGGTTAGTTAGGTCTAAGTAGTTCTAAGTTCTAGGGGACTGATGACCACAGCTGTTAAGTCCCATAGTGCTCAGAGCCATTTTTTGAACCTCCATACCACATCCAATGATGAAACCATTGGTTGAGGATGGCACAGCTGTCAGTCGAAAACCGCTTGGTCTTCAGGGCCTGATCATGCGGTTTCATTTTTTTTTTTCAGAATCCGTGTTCTGTATCTACTATATATAAAGAGTGGTCCATTGATCGTGACCGGGCCAAATATCTCACGAAATAAGCATCAAACGAAAAAACTACAAAGAACGAAACTTGTCTAGCTTCAAGAGGGAAACCAGATGGTGCTATGGTTGGCCTGTTACATGGCGCTGCCATAGGTCAAATGGATATCAAATGCGTTTTTCTAAAGTAGGAACCCCCCATTTTTATTACATATTCGTGTAGTACGTAAAGAAATATGAATGTTTTAGTTCGACCAGTTTTTTCGCTTTGTGGTACATGGCGCTGTAATAGTCACAAACATATGGCTCACAATTTTAGACAAACAGTAACAGGTAAGTTTTTAAAATCAAAATACAGAACGTAGGTAGGTTTGAACATTTTATTTCGGTTGTTCCACTGTGATACATGTACTTTTGTGAACTTCTCATTTCTGCGAACGCATGCTGTTACAGCGTGATTACCTGTTCGCACATGTTGTCAGGCGTTGTCGGTGGATCACGATAGCAAATATCCTTCAACTTTCCCCACAGAAAAAAATCCGGGGACGTCAGATCCGGTGAACGTGCGGGCCATGGTATGGTGCTTCAACGACCAATCCGCCTGTCATGAAATATGCTATTCAATACCGCTTCAACCGCACGCGAGCTATGTGCCGGACATCCATCATGTTGGAAGTACATCGCCATTCTGTCATGTAGCGAAACATCGTGTAGTAACATCGGTAGAACATTACGTAGGAAATCAGCATACATTGCACCATTTAGACTGTCATCGTTAAATTGGGGGCCAATTATCCTTCCTCCCATAATGCCGCAACATACATTAACCCGCCAAGGTCGCTAATGTTCCACTTGTCGCAGCCATCGTGGATTTTCCGTTGCCGAATAGTGCCTATTATGCCGGTTTACGTTACCGCTGTTGGTGAATGACGCTTCGTCGCTAAATAGAACGCGTGCAAAAAATCTGTCATCGTCCCGTAATTTCTCTTGTGCCCAGTGGCAGAACTGAACACGACGGCCGGCCGGGGTGGCCGAGCGGTTCTACGAGCTACAGTCTAGAACCACGCGACCGCTACGGTCGTAGGTTCGAATCCTGCCTCGGGCATGGGTGTGTGTGATGTCCTTAGGTTAGTTAGGTTTAAGTAGTTCTAAGTCTAGGGGACTGATTACCTCAGAATTTAAGTCCCATAGTGCTCCGAGCCATTTGAATCATTTTTTGTACACGACGTTCAAAGTCGTCGCCATGCAATTCCTGGTGCATAGAAATATGGTACGGGTGCAATCGATGTTGATGTAGGATTCTCAACACCGATGTTTTTGAGATTCCCGATTCTCGCGCAATTTGTCTGCTACTGACGTGCCGATTAGCCTCGACAGCAGCTAAAACACCTACTTGGGCATCATCATTTGTTGCAGTTCGTGGTTGACGTTTCACATAACGTAAGTATCCGGCGAACGGTCCGGACACTTGGATGATGTCGTCCAGGATACCAAGTAGCTTACACAGCACACGCCCGTTGGGCATTTTGATCAGAATAGCCATACATGAACACGATATCGACCTGTTCCGCAATTGGTAAACGGTCCATTTTAACACGGGTAATGTATCACGAAGCCAATACCGTCCGCACTGGCGGAATGTTACGTGATACCACGTACTTATACTTTTGTGACTATTGCAGCGCCATATATCACAAAGCGAAAAAAGTGGTCCAACTAAAACATTCATATTTCTTTACGTACTACAAGAATATGTAATAAAAAGGGGAGTTCCTATTTTTAAAAAACGCAGTTGATATCCGTTTGACCCATGGCAGCGCCATCTAGCGGGCCAATCATAGCGCCATCTGGTTTCCCCCTTCAAGCTAGACGAGTTTCGTTCTTTGTAGTTTTTTCGTTTCATGCTTATTTCGTGAGATATTTGGCCCGGTCACTATCAATGGAATATATATATATGAGTTCACATACAGGTGTCCCTTGGATTTATTTGCAGAATATGGACGACCTCTGGATGGCTATAAATGAACTTTCCAATAGGATAATAACAGCTGTTTAGCAACATAAACAAAAGCGTAATAAACTGCCTGACAAGAAAAGTGAAGCACCAGTAGGCACTGTCATATGTTAGTGTTTGACGTCGTATACACGCACACAAACCATCGCCGTGTTTGTAAATTATTAAAGTTGCAATTCTCTGTGGCAGGTAGAATGGCTACCAGAGTACATTAGCGCGCTTCATGTTTAGTATTGTAACCAGGTGCGTTGGCTACATAAAGCACATCAATAGTGTCAGATGCTGAGTGATTACTGTGAAGCCGGCCGCGGTGGTCTCGCGGTTAAGGCGCTCAGTCCGGAACCGCGCTACTGCTACGGTCGCAGGTTCGAATCCTGCCTCGGGCATGGATGTGTGTGTGATGTCCTTAGGATAGTTAGGTTTAAGTAGTTTTAAGTTCTAGGGGACTGATGACCACAGTAGTTAAGTCCCATAGTGCTCAGAGCCATTTGAACCATTTTTGATCACTGTGAAGGACAGTGAGATGCCACGTATTCGTGTGAGACATTGCCATCGGCATCTGACGGAGCTTTAAAGGGGCCCCATTATGGGTCTCCATTTACGCAATAACCAAATAAGTGATCCATTGATCCATTCAGATGGGATAGTGGTCTGATGTTGGGCTGTATGGGAAAGCAAAGCCAGGTATACTAGATGTCAGGACCCCAGTCGACCACACCTGTCACAAGGAAGGATATCCATATTGTGCAAAAAGCCCCCCATAACCATTTGCACCTACCATCCTAGAACAAATAATTGACTTCCTGCAACATTCTGTGCCGCCCCTTTCTATGTCAGAGACTAGCAACGGTCAGACTAGGGAATGATTGTCCATTGTGTAGGCCGCAGTTAGCATTACAATACAAATGGCTGCACCTGGAGTGCTTCCATGACCAAGAAGCATACACTACTGATGAATGACGTAGCATTGTGTTCTGGGGTTACACGCGTATCTGCATTACCTTGAATGACCATCGTTGGCGAGTATGGCGGCAATCTGAGAAGAGGTCTCATTTTCCCAGTATCTTGGAGTGGCACACCGGTGCTCATACGGGCCTCATGTTGTGGGGAGCCATCGTGTAAAATTTCAGGCCACAGACTGAGGGAACTGTATTGGTAGAGTGGCACATCATCACATGTTACCTCTCAAGTGGCAGAGTAATAGTGCCATTTTTGAACATGACAGTACTCGTCCGGACATGGCATGTGTCTCTATGACTGTCTGTGTGATGTTGAGGTACTTCCATGGCCAACAAGGTCCCTAGATATGTATTCAACAGAACATGTGAGGGACCAGCCCAGACATCAACTCCTATCCAGTACCAGCATCTGAGGCATCAAGAACTCGTTACGACAGTAGTGGGGCACTTTGTCTCAGGACAGGATGTAGTGGCCTTATGACACCCTTCGCAAGCAAATCAGTGCAAGCATCCACACCAGAGGGAGTCCAGTGTCACGCTGATAACTGTGCTCAAACTGCCAACTTTTTTGTAAATTTTACTCGATTTTCATTTCTTTTCCTCCCCCCCCCCCCCCCTCTGCATTTGGGTGCTTCACTTTTTTGTCAGCCAGTGCACATAGTAATATGCTATGTGGGTTTGTAGTGCATATATACATTTCATAGTTTTCTTTCCTGCTGTTGGTCCTGACGATGAGAGAAAGATTGTACATCGATCATGTTCAACAATACTGGGCGTCCCCTCATATGGCTATCTGTGGGAACACTTAACGTACCCAAGAACTGTGTCGAACATGATCATTTGGTGGTTCAGGTGTTGCAATATAGGGAGGCATAATGTTGTAAATGCATACTGACCTTGAAATTTTTAAACACAGCTCACTCACTGGTCAACGTTGTTGTGATTCCTTACCCTTTCCCCATACTCAGCTTTCCAGGGGTGCATTCAACCCTGACATCATTTTATGATGACAATGTGTCATCTCAACGAACAACGCCGGTGAAGAAGCTCTCGGAATGAGAGGATTTTCAGCAAATGGACTGGCTTAGATGTTTCGACAACTAAAATCCCATTGAGCACGAGTTGAATGCGGTGGGTGGAATATCGTAGAACGTCCAAAGGCACCAACGTCCATCCACAGTTGTCAATCGCGCTGGTGATGGTGTGGAAGCTGTACCACAAGAACTCCTTACCAACGATATGGCCAGCATGAGAAAAGTTCCAGAGCATGCATTGCCATCTGTGGATATCATTAAGGACTGGGCCTCATCTTTTACATTGTCCAGGGGTCTCTTATGAATTGTAATGACTTCAGCATAATTATAAAGGTGTCTTTTTTGTACATCTCACTGGGTATTTCTTTCAGTTACCATCTGTACTACACTGTAGCAGTTCTTTGTATGTATGGTCCAATCAAGCTATGTAACTTGGCTGTGACACATCATGCGAAAGTTACTTTTGTCCTTACGTTTCGCACGCCAATGTGTTGGTAGATATAAAGGGCCGATTTTCCGTTTCAACAGACTTATTTCCACCACCTCGAATTTTTTTATATAGCATAAGTGTGCTACATCCGCCAGAAATGTGGCAACGCTGCCTGGTGGGTGATGAGGGTGAAGGTGAGGGTGGAGCTGATTGTGAGGAAGGAGAGGGGGGGGGTGGAGGGTTAGAGACGGTGGAGGTAAGGGAAGAGGTAAGTGCGGCGGGGGAGGGGGCAGGGGGATGAGTTGGACCCTCGTGATGCTGATGTAGGTGGACCTTTCGTTTACACTCGAATTCCTCTCCTCTTCGTCCACTACTTCGAGTGGTTATTACGGCCCCTTTCGCAGCTGTTAAGGAATTTTCATAGCAGGAAAGGAAATTGGCGCATCAAACCGAATAAATCATTTGCATTTTCAACTTCTCGGAGCGTAATGAATAGTCCGTTTTCGATTTAAAAATGCTCTTGACGCATGTGAGCTCTTCTTGGGAATTGTCTTTATCGGACAGACAGTGCGCCCTATGCACTAAGGTCTTAAGGACACCTATGGTCTGTGAAGGGCGATGGCAGCTACTGGCATGAAGATATAGATTTGTGTGTGTCAGTACAGTCAACACACACAAGTTGTGATACACAGTGCGCCCTATGCGCTAAGGTCTTAAGGACACCTATGGTCTTCAAAGACCATAGGTGTCCTTAAGACATTAGCGCATAGGGCGCACTGTGTATCCGATAAAGACAATTTGCAAGAAGAGCTCACATACCTCAAGAGCATTTTTAAATCGAATGGATTTTCATCGCAATAAGTTCGTAGAGCATTCAATGCAAAACCTTGAATGCAGGTATGTGATGGGGAAGAAGATAGTAATTCCTTCATATCTAGTGTGTTTTTGCCCTATGTGGGTGCTCTTTCCTCGAAGATAGGCCGTATTCTTGAGAAACACTATGTTAAGGTGATCTTCCGGCCCGCCACGAAGATTGCAGCTTTACTCGGCTCTGTGAAGGACGATTTAATGCTTCGTAAAGCGGATGTGTATCAGATTCCTTGCGGAAATTGTGAGGAGTCGTACATAGGTCAAACAACACGAACCGTTCATGAGAGACGTGTGGAGCATCCAAGATACACTCGCTTATTACAGCCAGACAAGTCAGCTGTGGCCGAACATTGTACTGATGCAGGGCATTCCATGAATTACAGTGATGTGAAGATCTTAACATTCACCTCTTCCTTTTGGGATCTGTCTTCAAGGAAGCTATAGAGATTAGATTAGCTAACAATTTAATAAATATAGATAATCAAATAAATCATAATCACATTATTTTTCTATAACGAACCACTGGAGACACGGGTCCCTTATTCCAAAATATTCAGGAAATATCCTAGAACAACCTTCGAAATTTTGTCGACTGAATTCTGGTTCATCCTGGATATCGTTAACAGCAGTGGGCCTACTACAAAGTCATGAGGCACGCTGGACGCCACCTCGGCTGTTGATGATGTCTCCCCATTATAACGACATTGTGAGTACGCCCAGTAAGATGTCAGACGCAACATGTTCTGGCCTGCTGTTCTGTGCTTTCGATTTTTCCCCATCCATCATGTTCCAGAGTCTTCGGTGCAGCTGCAGCCGTCAGTGCCCAACACAAGCCAAAACTCCCCAAAGCAACGGTCTATTCGTCGAAGTCTGTAGTTTGCCTCCCCGTGACCGACAAATCGACTTTCAAAAGTGAGCTAGTTGCGTGAGACGCTGCTGAGTGCATCCGTCTGCACACTGCGTGCCTCCTCACTGTCACTGAAAAAAAAAGAGTGCGGTTTGGGCGCAGTTTTCATCAACTTGCAATTACTGACCTACAGTCGCATTCTTTGGCTCTTAACACCGCTCTTTGTCCAGCTCGTTCTACAATGACGGCAACTTCGTAAAAGCAATGTTACGTCTGCTGGAAGAACCGTAAGGAAGATACAAAATGTTTATTAATGATGTGCAACGGCTAATAGCTTGAAACTTATAAGAAAGAGCCCAAGTTTAGTGTCGACGCTGGGACGTGTGCCAGGAACTTTCACGCACATATGAGGGTCACTCCAAAAGAAATGCACACTATTTTTGTAAAAATACAGTTTTCATTCTGCATGTGTGTAGATACCTCCTTCCCGCTTGTTTTCAAACTTAGTTCAACCTGTTCCCGTGAGTGGCGCCGTCACAGCATGTCTTCAAGATGGCTGCTACACTTGACGTTCGTCAGAAGCAACGTGCTGTTATAGAATTCCTGTGCTATGAAAACGAGACAGTGGGAAACATCCGCAAGAGGTTGAAAAAGGTGTATGGAGATGCTGCTGTCGATCGCAGTACAGTTAGTCGGTGGGCAAGCAGGTTACGTGAATAAAGCGGGCACGGCAATATTGAGGATTGTCCTCGCAGCGGCAGGCCTCGTACTGCACACATTCCAGACAATGTGCAGAGGGTTAACGAATTGGTGACTGCTGACAGACGCATCACAGTGAACGAATTGTCACGCTATGTTGGGATATGGGAAGGAAGTGTTTGCAGAATACTGAAAGTGTTGGCGTTAAAAAAGGTTTGTGCCAGGTGGGTTCGCAGGATGTAGACAGTGGCTCACAAAGAAACAAGAAAAACGGTATGCAGCGAACTTTTGGAACAGTATGGGAATTGTGGAGATGAATTTCTTGGAAGAATCGTGACAGGTGTTGAAACATGTCTCCATCAATTTTCACCAGAGACGAAGAGGCAATCAATGGAGTGGCATCATGCAAATTCACCTGAGAAAAAAAATTCAAAACCGCACCTACTGCTGGAAAAGTTATGGTTACGGTGTTTTTCGATTACGAAGGACTCTTGCTTGTGGACATCATGCCAAGTGGAACCACCATAAATTCTGATGCATATGTGACGACACTGAAGAAACTTCAAGCTCGACTGAGTCGTGTTCGACCACATCGGCAAAAGCAGGATGTTTTGCTGTTGCACGACAATGCACGGACGCATGTCAGTCAAAAAACCATGGAAGCGATCACAAAACTCGGATGGACAACACTGAAACACCCGCCTTACAGTCCTGACCTGGCTCCATGTGACTATCATCTATTTGCGAAACTGAAAGACTCTCTTCGTGGAACATGGTTTGAAGATATGACTCCCTTGTGCACGCTGCCAAACAGTGGCTCCAACAGGTTGGTCCAAAATTTTACCGTCCGGGTATTCAGGCGCTGGTTCCAAGATGCCGTAAGGTAGTTGAGAGGGAAGGAAATTATGTGGAGAAATTAAAATATTGTTCCTACACACTGTAAAACTTTCAAACATGTAGAATAAAAGATGGATTTAAAAAAAATAGTGTGCATTTCTTTTGGAGTGACCCTCGTATATAGCATGTTGTACATGTTAGCGGTGTTTCTGCTTTGATGATTACATGTGAGTAGTTAAAATAAAGTGTCGGATCAGGACTTGGATCCACTTACTTGCCGTACACGAGAAGTGCGTTACCAATTGTGCTTTCCGAGCACGTCCTCTGCACCGGCTCAAAGCCTCAAGCAGCTGCAGGGGTCACCTTGTCGGTCCTTATCCATGTCACTTGTTTCGTTAGCACAACCGACACACTGTCTGCGACGGACAAGTACTGGATGGTTATAATTAAACTTTGGCTACTTGACAGGACCCCCCATGAAAAACGAGTGTTCGTAGGACAATGAAATTTTGTGGAAACATATATAAGTACGCGGGAAAGAGAAACGTAACGCGGTAACAAAAGTATGTAAGCGGAGCAGACACGTACGAGGGACCAGTCTGGCGAAGATATGGGCTGCAAATGGGAAAATCCTTTGAGATAAGCGACTTCGGTAAAGGCAGATTATTATTACGCAGAGCCTTTGAGCGAGTGTCTCGAAAATGGCGAAGCTGGTCGAATGTTCACGTGCTACTGTCGTGAGTATCTACGGGAAGAGGAAGAAGAACGGTGAAACTACCACTGGCCGCCAAATGGTTGTACGTTCACGACCCTTGAGAGAACGTGGGGTTCGGAGGCTTGTCTTATCTGAAAAGTACGACTGATGGCGATCTTTGACATCTCTGCTGAAAGAGCACAATGCTGGTGCATGTAGAATTGTTTCGGAGTACACCTTTCACAGTACACTGTTGAACATGGAGCTTCGCAGCAGATCATCCTTGCGTGTCCATATGTCGATCCAACGACATCGTCAATCACGATTGCAGTGGGCACGGGACCATCGTGATTCGACAGTCGATCAATGGAAAAGTGTCTGCTCTTCGGGTGAATCACATTGTTGCTGTACTAGGTCGCTGGCCGTCTCCACAAACGCCTTCATAGAGGTGTGCGGTGACTGAAGACGTGCAGCGCGCCACGGACGCAGCCTGGTGGGAGCAATACGAAGCTACGGGAGACATTTTCCTGCGCTTGAATGGGGCCTGTGGCAGTAATCGAAGACACGCTGACCGCTGCGAACCACCGGCATCCCTTCACGCTTGATGTCTTCCTCGACAGCGATGTCATCTTTCAGCAGTACATCTGTCCATGTCTTTGGGGCCAGAACCGTGCTACGGTGGTCTCAGGAGCGTTATAGTGAACTCACGTTAATGTCTCGGCCACCAAATTCGCCTGAGGTAAATCCTACGGAACCCATCTGGGTCGCTATAGGGCGCCATCACCGCGTACGCAATCAGCGGTCCGTTATTTACGCGAATTACATGACCTATGCGTGGACATTTAATGCCACATACCTCCAAAAAAGTACCAAAAAGCTGTCGGATCCCTGATGCGCAGAATCAGTGATGTGTTTCGTTCCAAAGACGGACAAACAAACTATTAAGCAGGTGGTCATAATGTTTTGGCTCATCAGTGCAATAAGCAAATTCAGATGGATGAAGACTGAAGTAGTTATGCAGAGATAAGGAGGCTTGCACAGGATAGAGAAGCACGGAGAATTGCATTAAACTAGGTTTTGAACTGAAGACCACGACAACAATAGTCAAGTTTAAGTTACTCTTCAACAGTTTGTATAAACCAAGTTATTGAGCAATAAAGGTGTGGATGAACTAAGCGCTTTTATGCTCGAGAAACATGCTTATGAAACATACAGTTTTCGGTAGTTTATTCTGAGCCGGCCGCTGTGACCGAGCGGTTCTAGGCGCTTCAGTCCGGAACCGTGCTGCTGCTACGGTCGCAGGTTCGATTCCTGCCTCGGACATGGATGTGTGTGATGTCCTTAGGTTAGTTAGGTTTAGGTAGTTCTAAGCCTAGGGGATTGATGACCTCAGATGTCAAGTTCCATAGTGCTCGGAACCATTTGAACCATTTTTTAGTTTATTCTCCACTTTGGTGTCAACGTATGTACTCACAGGTTAGACAAATTATAAAATAATTATCTGCCGTATTTGTCAAAGACTAATCCAGGAACTGCCGAGTTTATGTCTAGCAACCTAATGAAAACTGTAAAACGGGAACTGGGCATAGCGAACTGCGCATGTTTTAAGGCGACCCCTCCGACCTGTCAATACCCGCTTTGCTCAACGTTTTACCGAAAGGAAATCGAGGTGATAAAGCAGCTTATCAGGCCGTGTCATAGCCCACGGTAATCAAACGCAGAAACAACTGTGACACCCACGGTAATCAAACGCAGACACAACTGTGACACCCACGGTAATCAATCGCAGAAACAACTGTGACACCCACGGTAATCAAACGCAGACACAACTGTGACACCCACGGTAAACAAACGCAGAAACAACTGTGACACCCACGGTAATCAAAAGCAGACACAACTGTGACACCCACGGTAATCAAACGCAGAAACAACTCTGACACCCACGGTAATCAAACGCAGACACAACTGTGACACCCACGGTAATCAAACGCAGAAACAACTATGACACCCACGGTAATCAAATGCAGACACAACTGTGACATTCGGTAGCACTAAAAATTATGCCTGGTGGCCTTACCTGCACCTGAAGATTTTGTGGCTGATTATGAGTCGGGATGGAGCCGACGTGTGGTTCTTGTGAACGGATCTGTAGAGCCGAGGCTAGATACTGGTTCGTTTTTCGATTAGCTGCCAACTTTTCCTTCCCGTGATGGATGTTTTCGATAACACGCTTCACGCAGTTGGTTTGTGGATCGCAGATAATGCAGTATTTTCACCAAACACGTCAGTGTTTTCGGCGGTCACACAAGTAAGAAACCTGTATCGGTCGCGTAAGATAGCGCGCTAGCAACAACAAATCTACCAGTTGGGCGGTGCTTTAAAATTACATTTTGTCAGCAACTGACGTGGTACATTGATACTCGACCTAATCTGTGTATAGTTTCTGAATTTCTGCAGAAGATTTAGACATACCAACTTCGTATATTGCTGATATCATCAGAAAATGACTTGCGAAGTGTCCGCATTGCTTGTCATTCTCTTGTAAGTCTCAATGTCCGACTTTCGTAAATAGAGCTTAGAATGTATCTTCGAGCAGGAGGTGGGAGTTTTGAAGTGCAATTCATATTTTGTCTCCTGTTACAGTTAGCGTTCTTTAACACATAAATCTTAGAGACGAACTCACGTTCTCAATGTTTACAAAGACGACGGTAAGTCCCGTTAGAGAAACTATGACACATAGGAAAATGACTGGAGACCGATTACGGATTTGACTCTCGCAGTCCTTGAGAGGTTTCAACTGATGGAAAATATAAGCGTGGTTTGCCAATTTTATAGTATTTGGCAGTGTTTTCGTCGATGCTGTAAGATGCTGTCAGTATGTTTTGCGTAAATCAACAAGCTTTAACTTTGTGTTATCCTGTTTTATTTAACGTTAGACTGCAGATTTCGATTCAATGTGGTTCATTTATATATCTGCTAAGAGTCGCCGTGTGCATTTTCTCTGGTGTTTCGAAAGATATTTGCAGTTTTTTTTCTGCACTGTGTAGCGGGAGTCATCCCAAACAAATATTTCTCATCAAGTCTTTCATGCCCCATGTGAAGAAAAGTGTCGGTTTGTTTCGCGTTACGAACAAAATGATTCATAAAGAAGAATTTTACGTGCCCGATCGATAGAACGGTTCAAAACTGGTCTAGTGCGATATTCGGTTTATCGATGTGTATTTACAGGGACACTAAAACATGACGCGTAACCAGCACTCAGCGGCGGCAGAGCAGCGACATAGACTGCGGCGACTGCACCATGTAAATATCGAGCTGTTAGCCACTTCTCGCCTCAGATACTCACTACGCAAACATTTACAAAACGTTCCCACACTTGAACACGAGATCTACTCTAGTCGCAGACAGACCGGATACAAAGATCACTTCTCGGAGGTAGTGGTGGCGTCAGGAGTGCATTCGACCAGCAAATTTCACTAACATTGCCAAAAGAATCGGGAAAAAGACAAAAAAGGGAAAGAAGAAGAAGCGTTAAAGTAGCCATTATCAAAAGCTTTATCTAAAACTATGATGTTGCGAAAGTAGACTTGCATTTCATCTATCTATGACGGACGAATCATCATTACTGTTGCGTGATGCGCTCGTTCCAGAGGCAGCTGCGGAAGGTGTTGTGGGGTATGTTGGACGCGAAGTACACCCCTTTTAAGGTCCTTCCCTCTATTCCGCAGGCTCCTCCAGGAGCGTCACAGCAAGTGAGCCCTTCCGAGATTGCTTCAGCTCCTGCCTTCAGGAAATTAGCGACAAATCGGAGTCGTAAGCTTTCACGTTGGTGTGTCGTTGCTGGAACATCACACCGTCACGTAGTGTATCTTTGGAACAATCTGCTGTCAAGAAGGGTGAGAGGAAATTATCTTCCGGTGACATTGGTCGTGTAAAGCGAACACTAACACTCCAATAGCAAACATACAGACAAAGGGAAGGCCTTCAAAAGTGATCCAAAAATCCTCAGATTCGGAGGACGACGGTGCAGCCCTGTACATAACGACAGTGACCTGGAAATACATCTAGGACAGTATCCAGATGATGAGGATACAAGCTGCATTTTTTGCGAGGATCTCTTTTCTGAGAACTCTAGGGAGAATTTTGGGTCAAGTGTTTTAGAGTGCAATACGTCGGCACATGGTAAATGTGCAGATGCTGAAACAGGTACGTACACTTGTGACTATTGCAGATAGGCACTATTCTTTCATAAAATACTGTCGTGTGTTTTTCTGTATTTTGAACCATAAACACTTACATTGCTCTGAATTCATGTCATCTTATGAGTGTATGTTTCGTGGTTACCACACTGGACTCGCACTCGGGAGGACGACGGTTCAAAACCGCGTCCAGCCATCCTAATTTAGGTTTTCCGTGATTTCCCTAAATCACTGCAGGCAAATGCCGGGATGGTTCCTTTGAAAGGGCACCGCCAACTTCCTTCCCCATCCTTCCCTAGTCCGTCGGGATCGATGCTCTCGCTTATTGGTCCCCTCCCCCAAATCAACCAATCCATTGCAGGTAAGTCGATACCTGACATATTATTACTCATTTTATTGCTATTTTATAGCATTTTCGATGTAGTCCATATTTGGACCCTGCCGAGCTACACCACAAATTTACAGTCCTCGCCAATTAAGCTATTTTCTACAATCTTTACTTCGAGCCTGTTTATTTTAACCTAACTGTTAGAAAGTCAACATGTTTCAGAATTTCTTTAATGTGTATTGCATTTGAAATGTTCAACAATCATGAGAAATACTTTTTGATGAAAGTGGTAGCCCGTGTTTGGATCATTTCCTCTACTTACTTTCGTCAACGAAATTTCATTTAACTTAAAATTCGATTCGAAAGTTTTTGTATCTCCATGTGTCAAAATGGTGTAACCTTTCATACGAGATCCATTTTCAACGTATTTGGTGCAGTTGAAGAAGATTAATGTCACTGAAAAATCTTGCCTTTTGGTGACTAGATTAGGCTGGAAATCCGAGAACTTTACACACTAATTATATGTTCTGGGAAAACCAACACGGCTGTATTAAGTCTCTTTCGCTACGGGGATCCTAATCAACTGTCCATGGGACGAGTGCTGTTTTATCAGCACCTCTTTGGTGTTCTAGCTGCTGGAAATGGAGCATCATACACTGAGGTGACAAAAGCCGTGGTATACCTCCAGAAAACAATGTTGGACCCCTTTTTCCAGGCGTAGTGCAGCAACTCGACGTGGCATGGACTTAACAAGTCTCTGGACGATCCTTGCAGAAATACTGAGCCATGCTGAATCTATAGCCGTCCATAATTGCAAAAAGTATTGCCGGTGCAGGATTTTGTGCAGGAAATGACCTTTCGATTATTTCCCATAAATGCTTGATTGGTAGCCAAGTCATTCACTCGAATTGTCCAGAATTTTCTTTAAACCAGTCGCGAACCATTGTTGCATGCTCCACGAATGGCTACATATGGTCTCCAAGTGGCCGAACATAACCATTTACAGTCAATGATCGGTTCAGTTGGACCGGAGAACCCAGTGCATTCCATGCAAACACAGCCCACACCATTCAAAATGGTTCAAATGGCTCTGAGCACTATGGAACTTAACATCTGAGGTCATCAGTCCCCTAGAACTTAGAACTAGTTAAACCTAACTAATCTAAGGACATCACACACATCCATGCCCGAGGCAGGATTCGAACCTGCGACCGTAGCGGTCACGCGGTTCCAGACTGAAGCGCCTAGAACCGCTCGGCCCCTCACCATTACGGAGTCACCACCAGCTGCCACATTGCTTTGTTGACAACGTGGATCCGTGGCTTCGTGGGAACTACGCCACACTCGAACCCTACCATCAGTTCTTAACAACTGAAATCGGTATTCATCTGAGCAGGCCACGGCTTTCCGGTTGAGTAGGGTCCAACCGATATGGTCACGAGTTCACGAGAGGTGCTGCAAGCGATGTCGTGCTGTTTGCAAAGGCACTCACATCGGTGCCACAGCCCATTAACTTCAAATTTCGACGCACTGTCCTAACGGATACGTTCGTCGTACGTCAGACATTCATTTCTACGGTTATTCCACGCAGTGTTGCTTGTCTGTTAGCACCGAAAACTATACGCAAACGCCGCTGCTCTCGGTCGTTAAGTGAAGGCCGTCGGCCACTGCATTGTCTGTGACGAGAGGTAATGCCTGAAATTTGGTATTCTCGGCACACTCTTGACACTGTGTATCTTGGTATATTGAATTCCCTAACTATTTCCGAAATGGAATGTCCCATGCCTCTAGCTCCAACTACCATTCCGCGTTCAAAGTCTTAATTCACGTCGTGCCGCCATAATCACATCGTAAACCTTTTTACATGTATCACCTGCGTACAAATGAAGCTCCGTCTATGCACTGCTCTTTTATACACTACTAGCCATTAAAATTGCTACACCACGAAGATGACGTGCTACAGATACGAAATTTAACCGACAGGAAGAAGATGCTGTGATATCCAAATGATTAGCTTTTCAGAGCATTCACACAAGGTTGGCGCCGGTGGCGACACCTACAACGTTCTGACATGAGGAAAGTTTCAAACCGATTTCTCAAACACAAACAGCAGTTGACCGGCGTTGCCTGGTTAAACGTTGTTGATGCCTAGCGTAAGAAGGAGAAATGCGTACCATTACGTTTCCGACTTTGATAAAGGTCGGATTGTAGCATATCGCGATTGCGGTTTATCGTATCGCGACATCTGTGTTCGCGTTGGTAGAGATCGAATGACTGTTAGCAGAATATGGAATCGGTGGGTTCAGGAGGGTGATACGGAACGCCGTGCTGGATCCCAACGGCCTCGTATCACTAGCAGTCGAGATGACAGGCATCTTATCCCCATGGCTGTAACGGATCGCGCAGTCACGACTCGATCCCCGAGTCAACAGATGGGGACGTTTGCAAGAAAACAACCACCTACACGAACAGTTTGACGACATTTGCAGCTGCATGAACTATCAGCTTGGAGACTATGGCTGCGGTTACCCTTATGTTGCATCACAAACAGGAGCGCCTGCGATGGTGTACTTAACGACGAACCTGGGTGCATGAATAGCAAAACGTCATTTTTTCGGATGAATCCAGGTTCTGTTTACAGCACACTGATGGTCGCATCAGCGTTTGGCGACATCGCGGTGAACGCACATTGGAAGCGTGTATTCGTCATCCCCATACTGGCGTATCACCCGGCGTGATGCTATGGGGTGCCATTGCTTACACATCTCGGTCACCTCTCGTTCTCATTGACGGCACTTTGAACAGTGGACATTACATTTCAGATGTGTTACGACCCGTGGCTCTACCCTTCAATTAATCCCAGCGAAACCCTACATTTCAGCAGGATAATGCACGACCGCATGTTGCAGGTCCTGTACGGGCCTTTCTGGATACAGGAAATGTTCGACTGCTGCCCTGGCCAGCACATTCTCCAGATCTCTCACCAACTGAAAACGTCTGGTCAATGGTGGCCGAGCAACTGACTCGTCACAATACACCAGTCACTACTCTTGATGAACTGTGGTATCGTGTTGAAGCCGCATGGGCAGCTGTACCTGTATACTCCATCCAAGTTGTGTTTGACTCAATGCCCAGGCATATCAGGGCCGTTATTACGGCCAGTGTTGGTTGTTCTGGGTACTGATTTCTCAGGATCTATGTACCCAAATTGCGTGAAAATGTGATCACATGTCAGTTCTAGTATATTTGTTCTATGGATAGCCGTTTATCATCTGCATTTCTTCACGGTGTAGCAATTTTAATCGCCAGTAGTGTATCCTGTGTACACGATACTACTTCTATCTGTATATGTGCATATCGTTATCCCGCGATTTTGTTACCTAAGTGTATTAAATTCCTTTCGATATACGGGTCCTAATCGGCTGTCCAGGGGATGAGCGCTGCTTTATCAGCACCACTCAGGTGTTGCAGCTGCTGAGAATGGAACAATGGAACATCGTACGATGAGAGCATAGAGCTGAGATTTAATACCCTGTGTGCATCTTATCACGGGCAAATGATATTAAGGCGCATGCACGAAAAGGCCTCAGGTACCTTCCCAGGGGCCGACTCGGCGTGCTGACGTGTTGCGGCGCGCCGGCGGTCGCTGCGCTGCGCAGGTGGGCGCCGGGAATCTGCCGCCTCGGCACATTCTTGCCTGGTCCGTTTCGAAACGTCTCATGGGGGACGGGCAACGTAAAATTTGGCGGCGACCCACTCGGTGGGGCAAGGCTGCGAGAAGCGCCGCTCAATCACTGGAAAAACCCTGCGCGCGCTCGCAAAGCCAGCAACAAGTTGCGTCAACAGTTCGAACACGGCGTGCCTGTTATTCCCCGCCCGGGACTTCGCGACTGAATTATTTCCTGGTCTTCCCGTATCAAGGTTTGAGGTGAGCCTCGGTATGACTCCTTAACTGAAACAAGAGTTACATTTTCCAGTGCATCCCTTTTAATACAATTACGACGCAGTAGTAAGTTTCGCCAGAGTGTGAGCAGACTCGCTATCGTCAATAGGTGTGACCGTACATTGTTGTTGTATAGCTCATCAACACAATATAATAATGTTTGTATATTAATCTTATACTAGTAGTGAGACATTAGCGTATAATTTAATAAAATATGTCCAGATATTGCATTTGTTGGCTGAAATCACGAACGATAATAATATTGCTGCTGGCCGTTGTGGCCGTGCGGTTCTAGGCGCTTCAGTCTGGAACCGCGTGACCGCTACGGTTGCAGGTTCGAATCCTGACTGGGGCATGTATGTGTGTGATGTCCATAGGTTAGTTATGTTTAAGTAGTTCTAAGTTCTAGGGGACTGATGACCTCAGATGTTAAGTCTCATAGAGCTCAGAGCCATTTGAACCATAATATTGCTCAAAATAAATTGATTTTAACTTTGATATAAATCCCTTAAAATTTTTCAGAAAAACACAACATATGGTAATGAGGACACATACAAAAAACTCACCGAACAACTGCTCAGCATCAAAAATGGTTCAAATGGCTCTGAGCACTATGGGACTTAACTTCTGAGGTCACCAGTCCTCTAGAACTTAGAACTACTTAAACCTAACTAACCTAAGGACATCAGACCCATCCATGCCCGAGGAAGGATTCGAACCTGCGACCGTTGCGGTCGCGCGGTTCCATACTGTAGCGCCTAGAACCGCTCGGCCATTCTGGCCGGTTGCTCAGCATCAATCAGCAGTGCAAAATTTGGAATTACTTTACACCCAGCACCACACGCTGAACAATAAAGTACGAGTTCCGCTACACGAAAATAACATTCGTGGCATACAAAACACCGCACCAAAACTCCAGACGCAAGACAACAGAGGAAAGACCACAAATTCTTCCCTGCACGCTTGTTTAAAGATTCGGTCACATGACCACTCTGGTATGCAGTGCAGATACTTTGATCCTGAGCACCATTTGTAATTTTTCACGCTAATTTCATATAAATACTTATGATAGAACATACAGAAATATTTGCAATCTTTTGCAATCTCTTAATAAACTCACTTATATATTATTCCAACAGTTTTAAACAAATCTCAAACATATAAATCACCACGTCCGGGAATTGATTCAAAACACTAACTTGACCTATTTTATAAAACACAACTTTAAATAAATGCACATCGGAAGTTATTGGAATATTAAAAAAGGAAACGAATGCTGATAAGATCATTTATTTCTCTCTGTGGAGGATTGCATAGTTATGATACTATTTACGTACATGAACTAAACTGTTTATAACACTTGTCATATTTGCTTGATTAAAAAATTAATCTCTTCATTATATTATAGGAATTACAGTTTATTATAGACGATAATGGTAATAATATTAATAAACTTTTTAACTACTACAGTTTCAAACGTGGATTTATTTTCAATGAGCTCCTCCCATTGCCACAGTTCCAAAACTTTAATTGGTTTTTCTCTAGCATGCTTGTAACTAATTTTAGCACTGTCATTAAAATTATATTAGTGGCGATATTCCAAGTCACAGGCTCTCCATCTTATGTCGTCCGGCGACCGTGCCGCCGGAACACACCCCTCTTTCTGCCTGGGAAAACAAAGATGACCGGTGTGCCTCGTGACTCGCTAGTCTTTCACAGTCCGTCTGACAGTTGGTCGACCCAACAAACGTTCATGCCGGCCCACTGTCGACCTTTCAAATTCAGTCCGTCCTGCGGCAGTGGAACAAGCTGATTGTAGCGTTACAACTGTGAGTAAGTGTGCTGGGACACATTCCATACTTGCTGATAGTGATTTAGTGGATATGGTGTAAGAGACACTGCCGGTGATGACCTTTTCGGTACGTGAGGACATTAAGACCACAGTCCCCCTTGGTGCTTTTAGAAATGAGCACGATATTACATTAGCACCGGATTACACCCTTCCACATCAGACGCGTCGACAAAATTTCGGACATTGGTCAGGGAAATTTTCTGATTATTTTGATTTAGGGACTCATGGTCTCCGGCGGCTTATTACAGAATAATTTAGTTCGTTTGATTTCTTACCCTCATTTATCTTTGTATTGCACTGAAAGTAACTGCACAATAGCACAAATGTTGAAGGTATACGGTGTGTATCTTGTTTGCCGGCCGAGGTGGCCGAGCGGTTCTAGGCGCTACAGTTTGGAACCGCGCGACAGCTACGGTCGCAGGTTCGAATCCTGCCTAGGGCATGTATGTGTGTGATGTCCTTAGGTTAGTTAGGTTTAAGTAGCTCTAAGTTCTAGAGGACTGATGACCTCAGAAGTTGAGTCCCATAGTGCTCAGAGCCATTTTTGTATCTTGTTTGGAAACAGCCCTCTAGCATTCACTCGTGGTCGTGCGGTAGTGTTCTCGCTTCCCGTGCCCGGGTTCCCGGGTTCGATTCCCGGCGGGGTCAGGGATTTTCTCTGCCTCGTGATGACTGGGTGTTGTGTGATGTCTTTAGGTTAGTTAGGTTTAAGTAGTTCTAAGTTCTAGGGGACTGATGACCATAGCTGTTAAGTCCCATAGTGCTCAGAGCCATTTGAACCTTTTTTTCTAGCATTCACTCACGCTACTTGCTGTTGAATATTGGTAACGCGGGCTTTACACTTTCGCCTCAAGCTTGCATTCTGTATTTCTCAGTTTCGTCTTGAATTTGTTTTCCCGACACTGTTAGCTGTACGTTAACAGTGATACACAGCAACATGTGTAGGTTTACTGATAAAGAACTTGCCGATATGTTCCTCGTATACGGGGTCCACTGGATGCAATGGAACAGCGACACAAATACGCTGTACTGAACTGTTCCCGCAGCGATATCAACCACGTCACAGTACTCTTGCACTTGTCTTGAGTGTTACTGCCATATTCTATGTTTCGTGTTTTACGTTTTGATGATTGCAAAATACAGACTTTGTCAATCTTGTGAAGGTATTTTCACAGTAAAAAAGGTAATTGGAGTAACAACAAACCGAATACATCACAATAGTATTATTACTGTGTAACGAGTTAAAGAGTCATCAGAGGCTGCAGGTTCCATGTACCAAAACACTCAGAAAATGTCCCTGAAGAAACACCGAAATTTTGTTGGTGTAGCTCGTGTTCGCCCTGTATACCACTGCGCTTTATAAAGACACTGCAGTTGTCTGTAGTAGCCAGCAACTCAGTTGAAATCTTATCTGAGGATCATACTATGAGCTGTCGTTAGGATCGTACCTAGGAAAATAAATTGGGATGCCAATGTTATTCTAAAATAAAAAGCTTCCTGTTGTTGTTGCAATATATTATGAACTAGCAGTCCTATTAGTACATCTCTTCCTTTCCCCTCTCTTTGTCCATCTCTTTCACCATCCTCTCCCAGTCCACCTTTCTCCATCCACCTCCTCCACCCTTCCCTTCACTCTGTGTCCATCGTCTTCTCCCCCACTCTCTGTCCATCTCCTTCTCTCCCTCTCTCTGTTCATCTCCTTCCCCCTCACTGTCCGTCTTCTCCAATTCTTTCTCTCTGTCCATTCCATTTCCCCTTCTCTCTTTGTGCCAACCTTCTCCTCCACCATATCTGGTCCATGTTCTCCTTCTCCATCTCTGTCTGGCCGTCTCACCTGTATCTCTAACGAATTTCGTCCTGCAGTTTCGTTCTCACGGATCTCAGTGTTTATGACGTCATATTTCCTGAACTATATGTCTTGATGATGATGATAAAGTCCCATACTCCCAGTAGCGTAGGGGACGATGCGGGAAACCCGCACCGCTGTACTAGGCAAGGTCCTATTGAAGGTGGTTTGCCATTGCCTTCCTCCGACCGTAATGGGGATGAATGATGATGATGATGATGACACAACAACACCCAGTCATCTCGAGGCAGGAAAAATCCCTGACCCCGCCGAGAATCGAATCCGGGACCCCGTGCGCAGGAAGCGAGAACGCTACCGCAACACCACGAGCTGCGGGCACTATATGTGCTTACAATGATATAATTTTGCAGGTACATTCAGCGGTACATGTGAATGCTGTCTGCAAAATGTGTGGCTAGTACAGTTAGTAGTAAAGAAGTAAAACGTCGTGCCTGATGCTACAGTTTTACCGTGTGAACAGCGAAAAAATAGTAAGTGATAAACTTTTTTCCTTTCATTTGGAGAAGTCATTAGCGAAGCAAAGTTTCGTAAAGGTTTGAAATTAAATTTAAAGTTTGTTGCAGGTCAGTAAGTGCCCTCATTCTCATATACTGGATGAATAAATACTGGGTATTCGCACATTGTGGGCTATACATCTTTGTCACCGCCTTAGCCGTTTCATAGGTAGGTAGTTCTTGCCCCACAGCGATTCTTCTCATACAATAAGTGATATGGGTACGAAGTTTGGTTGCAGTTGTTTTAGGAGGCAGTGTGGGACACACAAACATACAAATTTATCATATGGGCGAATTCGGCGAAAGGGTTGAAATAGTTTCTTTCTTTGAATGAAGAATAAAGTTTTGGGTGCCTTCAATACTGAAGTCATTGAAGCGAAGAAGGGAAGTTAACCTTCCTGTCGGCACTGATGTCATCGTTTAGAAGTGACTTACGTGAGCCATGGGAATCCTGGATGAGATTAGCCGGAGTTTGGACCCCTCCCCTCGACGAGTGCGGGTTACTCGCTGTGACACATTGCTCTGCCGAAGCCATTACAAAAGGAAGACTATGAAGTCATAACCAGTAGAGGGTGAGGTGAAATGAAGATAGGGAATAAAACGGTTGTGAACATGTTGCACAATCGCCCAGACATTCAATCAGGCGTCTCAAATAAATAACAGAAATCCTAAATTACGATTGTTAGACTGGAATTTAAAAGCCAGACCTTTCCGAATAAGAGTCCAGCATCTTAAACAATGCATTATCTCGCTCGGATATGATAAAAGACCGAAACTTATACACGAATTTATAGAGAGCTAGTTATTTCAGTCATCCCATTTTATTATTATCCATTCCACCAATGCTTTTATTTTCTGAATCTATTAAAATCATCCTTAACACGACTTACAACAGCAGAAACTGCATTTTGCACAATTGAATTTTGGCGGAAACATTCTGAATTAGAGGAGACTGCATTAAAACAATTCGTTATTGGTAAGTTGATTACATTCCTGGTAAGTTCGGCAAAAACTGAAACTTCTTCACTTCCGGGGTGCCAGCAGCAACGTCCGTAAAATCGAGCACCTCACAGTAGTTTGATGCAAAGTCATATGGTTGATTTAACGATGCTCACGATATACTCTAAAACCACACTGACAATGTTGCCTGTGTTTAACGTATAGTCGGAATGATTGGAAACGCTTCGTTCCTGTTGCAACAGTAGTTTTAACCACTCTAAGATGTTGAATCAGTCATGGTGAACATTTACTACGGACACAGTCACAACGTCTTGGGCATTACACTCGAAATTCATATTTGGAACCTTACCTGCATTCCTGGCCAGTCGGTCTGCAACTCTAATAGTCATGTTTCACAAATGAATTTCATACGTCTTTATTTCAGCAATTATAGTTATCATATGGAGTTGCAATGCTGTTTTGACTTTCGCTTGTCCAGAGGCATTTGCCCATAATTATAGAGCTGGAATGTACAAGCACATAAAATTTCGTTTCAGTCTGTTAATTAATGCAAATCTCTTCGCGATTTAAATTCGTACGCTTCCACGACCAGTGTCGATTAGAATAATTTTGGGTATTAATCTGTCTCATTATAAAACACTAAAGCAACTGAAATGCCCACGTTTTGACAGACTTTGCAGTGGACCTCTTCATGATTTGTTCTTAACGAATTGAGGAATGTACTGTGCTTACATAACGGTCTGTGCGCACTGTACTAAAGATATTTTACTTGCAGGAAATGTGAAGTACTGTTGTGATGATGGTCAGGAAATGTCATTGCGACGCTATTCAGTTGCGATTTATAGTTTTTATAGATTTATAGGCTTTCTGAAGAAGCATAAAAGGTTGATGCACATAAAGATGTGGTAACGAAAAACTGTTACCTATGATTTAATTGAAAAAGCACTTTCGTTTGGGTTTGCTGATTGTTCTGGTAATATTTTTCCAGCTCTTGGACCGTTTATAGAAATATAGGCAGTGATCATAGCCAAATGTGGAGCTAGATATGTTGCGAAGTAACTGAGCCCGAATCAAGGCGGAGGGAGGTATACTGTACGATAATCATTCCACTGGAGTGTGGGTAATAACTCCTCGTGGAAAATAGACCAAAAGCTTTTATGCGTTAATGCTCTGACTCCAAAACGTTGATGCAATATTGTCTGTAACTAGGAAGAGAACGCCTATGGCTACAGTGTCGCAATTTCCTTTCTCTATTCACCGTGTAGTCAAGGAAGCAAGTAACTCTTAATTTTCCGTTTATTGACGGAGCTTGGTTTACTTATTGCCATTCAGTTTCTAATCCCTTTGTTATTATAATAAACTACGCTTGTGTTTCTAACAAATTTTATTAGTATCCTCAGTTATTTTATCAAATCATGCGATCTTCATAGGTTTTTTGGCGTGGCGTAAGTCTATAAGTATTCATTTTATGAAGTCAAATGCATTTTCCTTCCTGCAAATGAAATATTGTACAGAAGCAAGAAAAGGTGTTTGAAATTGTAATACGAAGACGGTATTCTCATTCCGTGCATTCAAATAGAAGCGGAAGCTTATTTTCATATGGTCAGATGCGCCTGCAAACCGAAGACATACAACAAATTACTGTTCTAATGCCTTAAGTGTAGTAGTAAAGGTGGAAATACAGATTACACATTTTAGAGAAACACTATAACTCGGTAAATCTGACGCTTAACACCGAATCGTAATTCGTAAGTTTTCAGTAATGCAGCCAGATGGAAAATGATCTCGAGATTCACAAGTTTTTGATAACAGCCGAAAATGTTGCACCTGGGTCACTGGAACTATTTCCTAATACGTCTAAACTGCGAGGTTTGCAGCAATAAGTACTCGTAGAAAACTGGAAGAGCTGACAAATTCAAGAAGAATATGTTTCGTTGTGCAGCACTACATGAACACACTGGCTCCAAACTACATATTCATCTCAACGGCAGTCGAGTGACTATTTTGTCGTCAGCAGCCCATTTCATGGTGTTCGAAATCATATAAGCAAATACCATGTTCTGATTTAGGGCTACATCTAGCGGCGCTTTAGCTGCTTGCACGCCTTACTCAAAGAGTTGCCTAAAAGAGGTTCAGTTCAAATTCAAATGGCTCCGAGCACCATGCGACTTAACTTCTCAGGGCATCAGTCGCCTAGAACTTAGAACTAATTAAACCTAACTAACCTAAGGACATCACACACATCCATGCCCAATGCAGGATTCGAACCTGCGACCGTAGTGGTCGCTCAGCTCCAGACTGTAGCGCCTAGAACCACACGGCCACTCCGGCCGGCCGAGGTTCAGTATATTGTTGTGTATGTGGCACAGTATTATAGACAGTGTAATATGCTACAGCAGCAGGCGAGTTTTATTCACTCAGAAAATCTTGAAAAAACTGTTGAGATTTATATCCCGAAAAGTATATCCACTACAGACTTAAAAATGTTTCTGAGAATATGACTGGAAATATGTGGCCCTTCTTTAATTTTTACTTCATAATGTCGCTATATCTGTATTTGCAACAGTTAAAGACAACCATTCCAGGAAATCATACTGTTGTTGTTTACCCACAACGAGTAATTTTAATGCATAACACTGACTGATAACACTGGGCGATCAGTCATCGTACCAGGCAAGATATCAGACAGCTATTCGGTTCAAGCGGATACACGAATGTGTAATTGAATTATAAGTGTAGCCTGATTACATAAGTATTATTGGGTTGCGGTCAATATGACAAGGACATTTCGATATGATGAACTAATATTATCAGAGAAAGTCTAGGGTTCTTCCACAAAAGAGTTCTGTTTACAATCTGATACTGTGTCCTCGAAAGTGAAAATCGAGTTGGAAATAACGGATACTGTTAAGTAGAATGATACCGAAAACATTGGCCACAAGAGAACAAAAACTGAAGTCCGCTAACCAATCTAATGCTAACTATTATGGAAAGGAATGGTTGTCAGAGAACACTAGATTCGTTCTTTCCTGCCGGGCCCTAGATTTGGGAAAGCGGAATCCCAATTGCGAATATGTGTTACGAGGTTTAGAATTTAATTTTGTCCTAATTCAAAAAATATGTAATGCTAATGAGACACTCGGTTTCGTGAAGCATATACGTGGAAAAGGAAAGTAAACACACGGTTACACGCTGACTCAATGTATACAATAATAAGTATAGCAGCACAAGACACAAACTCGCTACACAAAAACTGACAAAAACATAAATCCCTTACCAGAATAAATATTGATATTGTGATCATATGGTTTGTGAAATAAAAACCTTCTAGGCGCTACAGTCTGGAACCGCGCGACCGCTACGGTCGCAGGTTCGAATCCTGCCTCGGGCATGGATGTGTGTGATGTCCTTAGGTTAGTTAGGTTTAAGTAGTTCTAAGTTCTAGGGGACTGATGACCTGAGACGTTACGTCCCATAATGCTCAGAGCCAAAAACCTTCTGTTCTTCTATTTTATGCAAGAGTTTAACAGGCCGCTGAAGGCTTTATAACTATGGAGGAAGAGCCTGAACAGACGTGGCTACTATCTGGAAAAGAAGCATTCACGATCTCTGTTGAGTAGCATTTCAGAGATGCACCTGCAACAACTGATGGAAGCCAAGAGCAAGATTGACCTCACTAGACTTCGAACACACCCGCCTCGTTTATGGATCCAGGGTTTCAGAGCTTCACCAGAAGGCTTATATTTAAATTGAATGCATATAAGATATGTTGTCTGTCTAAGTAGTAATCCGTTGTGACAGAGGAACTTCGATTAAGAACCGTCACAAATACGTGGTTCCTGAATCTAGCACGGTATTTTGCTTTTAAAATGCAAACGCCTTCTGAACTACAATACTCTTATGGGAAGAGGAAATTCACGTCATATTTTTGTCGTGTGGCAACGACTGCCACTGTTCTGTGAGGATTTCGGTCAACAGTAACTCGTGCAGAATGGGACAGTGCTCTGTTATGTTGTATACCCTTCACGATAGGCGTTAGTCAATATGTCTGGACAGTTTGTGTCGTAAATTACACATGAACCTTCCTCTTGACGAACGTGTATGTACAGATGCCTATTATAAAACGGGAACACAATACAAATAAAACGGTACCTGGCTAGTAGTCGGCTCAGCACAGAGCCCTGAAGGAGGCCTCCTGCAACAGTGGCCGAAACGTAGGACAATTTTACACATCGACAATGCAGTCAACAGCCCATAAGAATTTTACTGCCGGTATCTGGCCACTTTTGCCCTGCCATACCGTTGTGATTCGTCGGGTGTTAGTACATACAAAACGTACCACAATGTGGCACATCTTTCACCGAAAGGAGGAGCGAAGTCTGCACACTGTACTAAGCTTCTAACACGACAACATTTTTGATAACGATCAAATGACGTGATCGGATGGGCCAAATATACTGAAGTTAACCCGCACTTTCACAGATTCAGGCGGGAAAGTGGTAGCGATATGATCTGGGGTGCCGTCATCTCGGAAGACGGCGTCCTTTTTAAGATACCATCAACTGTACCAGAAAATTTAGTTTGTCTCTAACTTTCTACTTAACTGTTGACTCTAATCGTCTCGTATCGGCTAACATTAGGAGAACGGAAGAGCACTGTTATGCGTGGATCTGGTCCTACCTATATTCATTGTCAATAACTGCTAGTATTTGTCTAAACTGTTTGCTATAACAACCATAACGTGGGATGGTAACCATTCGAGCTATTACCTTTGAGAATATAGAAACCGCGTCTCTCCGAAAAAAAAAAAAAAACTTCGCTCCAGGTCTAGAGACCCTAGCAGACAGAAATAAAAGGTAAGGATGAAGGAGGGTTAGAATCTCAACTGTTTGGTAGACTGTGAAAATGGGAATCAGCGTATGGCATCGTTGTAAGGGACGCCCCATCCGGGAAACTTCGGCCGCCAACTGCAAGTCTAATTTCAGTCGACGCCACACTAGGCGACTTGCGCGCCGGTGATAAGGATAAAATTATGATGAGAACAACACGACACCGTCTCCGAGTGGAGAAAATCAATCCGGCCGGGAATCGAACGCTGGCCCATTGTATGGGAGGCGACCACGTTACCACCCAGCTAAGCAAGCGGGCTGGCAGACACTAAACTGTGTCGGTATTGGGCAACTGCAGGCACTTCTTCTTCTGTCACGACTTAGGGTTTGCTCGGCCTCTTGTTGCTACATTTGGTCCTTCCATTTTTTCTTGTTGGTCTTCCAATGCATCTTTTACTTACGGAAAATTCTGCAACAATAGATATCTGTTTTCTTAAACGTTTTCATTTGCATTAAAACTTTCAATTCCTTCCTAATATCTATATTTCTTTTATAAACTAACTTCGTGTATCCTGTTCTGTTCTTAGGAAATTTAATTTCGTTGGCCTGCAATCTTATTTCACCTGTTTTGTAATACACAAGATTCGCTTCCATACAGTAATGTCACTACCGACATAACTTTATAAAATTTAAGATAATTTTCTGTTCTTACTTTGGTTTCGGGACATCTGCTGATGTTAAGGTTTAGGTAAATGAACTTCTCAATTTTGTCTTTTTGGTCTAGGTCTCTCCTGTACGTCAGTATGGTACGTAAAAATTTAAATCTATCTATTTGCTGTGTGCCCTTGTTTTCTATAACTGTTTTTGTAGCTACTGGGTTTTCCCCTCAGAAAGTCGTCCTTTTCTTTTTGTATACTGAAATTTAATACATCTTCAGGTACTATGTATCAAAATACCTTAGGACTAGCGATGAATAACAGACCTAACACGTATATGGAACGCTGAGACACTACATATACTCCACTTACCACTGTATGGTCTATGGTGCACTCTGAAAGCCAACTTATGGTGTGTGGCGGAGAGTACTTTGAATACTACAGTTATTTCCCACCTTTCCTGATCCAGTCGCGAATCATGCGCAAGAAGAACGGTAGTTGGGAAGCCTCTACGTGAGATCGAATCTTTCTCATTTTACTTTAAAGGACTTGTCACGAGATATATGAAGAAGGAGCCGATATATAATGCTTGACTCTTCTAGGAACGTAAGCTCTCGGAACTTAAGCAGCAAATCACACTGTAATGCACGACATCTCTCTCGTAGTGTCTGCCACAGGAGTTGGCTGAGTATCTCCATAATGCTTTTGCGCTTACTAAAAGAACGTGTAACGAAACGCGCTGTTCTTCTTTGGACGCCCTCAAGTTTCTCTATCAATCCTATTATCCTCCTCCTCCTCCTTCTTCTTCTTATTATTATTAGTTTATTTTACATGTCCAGTTCCGAAGGACAAAATTGACGAGTACATCTTCATGGTCATGAAACGAGTCAGAACATGACATTAAAATCAGAAAATTAATACACTACTGGCAATTAAAATTGCTACACCACGAAGATGACGAGCTACAGACGCGAAATTTAACCGACTGGAAGAAGACGATATGATATGCAAATGATTAGCTTTTCAGAGCATTCACACAAGGTTGGCGCTGGTGGCGGCACCTACAACGTGCTGACATGAGCAAAGTTTCCAACCAAATTCTCACACACAAACAGCAGTTGACCGGCGTTGCCTGGTGAAACATTGTTGTGATGCCTCGTGTAAGGAGGAGAAATGCGTACCATCACGGTTTATCGTATCGCGACATTGCTGCTCGCGTTGGTCGAGATCCAATGACTTTTAGCAGAATATGGAATCGGTGGGTTCAGGAGGGTAATACGGAACGCCGTGCTGGATCCCAACGGCCTCGTATCACTAGCAGTCGAGATGACAGGCATCTTATCCGCATGGCTGTAACGGATCGTGCAGCCACGTCTCGATCCCTGAGTCAACAGATGGGGACGTTTGCAAGACAACAACTATCTGTACGAACAGTACGACGACGTTTGCAGCAGCATGGACTATCAGCTCGGAGACTATGGCTGCGGTTACCCTTGACGCTGCATCACAGACAGGAGCGCCTGCGATTGTGTACTCAGCGACGAACCTGGTTTCACGAATGGCAAAACGTAATTTTTTCGTATGAATCCAGGTTCTGTTTACAGCATCGTGATGGTCGTATCCGTGTTTGGCGACATCGCGGTGAACGCACATTGGAAGCGTGTATTCGTCATCGCCATACTGGCGTACCACCCGGCGTGATGGTATGGGGTGCCATTGGTTACACGTCTCGGTCACATCTTGTTCGCATTGACGGCAGTTTGAACAGTGGACTTTGCATTTCAGATGTGTTATGACCCGTGGTTCTACCTTTCATTCGATCCCTGCGAAGCCCTACATTTCAACAGGATAATGCACGACCGCATGTTGCAGGTCCTGTACGGGCCTTTTTGGATACAGAAAATGTTCGACTGCTGCCCTCACTAGCACATTCTCCAGATCTCTCACCAATTGAAAACGTCTGGTCAATGGTGGCCGAGCAACTGGCTCGTCACAATACGCCAGTCACTACTCTTGATGAACTGTGGTATTGTGTTGAAGCTGCATGGGCAAGTGTACTTGTACACGCCATCCAAGCTCTGTTTGACTCAATGCCCAGGCATATGAAGGCATCAGAGGGGGTTGTTCTAGGTACTGATTTGTCAGGATCTATGCACCCAAATTGCGTGAAAATGTAATCACATGTCAGTTCTAGTATAATATATCTGTCCAATGAATACCCGTTTATCATCTGCAGTACTTCTTGGTGTAGCAATTTTAATGTCCAGTAGTGTAAAATGAAATGTCCCTGTACGAATCCTATGCAAGTTTATATTAGCGCGATCAATAATGTAAAACAGGAATTAGCTTCATTTTTTGCCAGAGACTACGCGACAGAACAGAAGGAGTGAACCACGAGGAAACTCTTCAGATCTAATTTTTTAATACTTGTGATAGATTACTGAAAGTGGATGCCGAAGAATATCGCAGGTTTTCCTGAACAAGAATCAAGGAGCTGTGATCTAAATTCAGACTGGTTTCCTGTCTAGTACTGACTGCGAGGAAGCTGCTAGTTTTCGGGAACAACCTCATGTTATTAACAACAGACGACGTTAAAGAAAAAAATATATTGAGAGGCCAACGTCAGAATCCCCAGACTCGTAAACAGCAGTCGACATGAGCTTCGCGAACTTAAACCACATATTGCTCGAACTGCCCATTTCTTAGCCAAAAATACCCTTTCTGAATGGGAAGCGTTACCCCAGAATATAGCACCAAAAGTCATAAACGAATGAAAGCAAGCAAAGTAAACTAATTTTCGGGTTGATCTATCACTTATTTCACACACTGTTCTAATGGAAAACATGGCGGCATTAAGTTTTTGAAGAAGATCCTGAACATGGCCTTTCCACGAAAGCTTATTACCTATCTGAACATCTAGGAATTTGAATTGTTCAGACTCAATAATCATATATCCATTCCATGTAGTGAAAATGTCAGTTTTAGATGAATTGTGTTGTTAGAAACTGAAAACTGAGACTTACGGTGATTCAGGATCAGTTTATTTTCTACAAGCCTTGAACTTATGTCTTCAGCTACTCAATTATGCCCACTGCCTATGTTGCACACATCCTTCATTGCCAAGCAATCACCAAACAAAAATATTCTAGTCACCTGTCATATTAGAAAAAAATGGCTCTGAGCACTATGGGACTTAACATCTGAGGTCATCAGTCCCCTAGAACTTAGAACTACTTAAACCTAACTAACCTAAGGACATCACACACATCCATGCCCCAGGCAGGATTCGAACCTGCGACCGTAGCGGTCACGCGGTTCCAGACTGAAGCGCCTAGAACCGCAAGGCCACACCGGTCGGCTGTCATATTAGAAAGAATATCATTTGTATATACAAGAAATAGGAGCGGTCCCAGCACTGACCCCTGGGCAGCTCCCCGCCACCCACCCCCCACCATTTATACCGTGCCCAATCGGACTCCACGTCGTCGCCATACTCAGTGCTGTGGAAAATGACCTCTTTCTGTCTGTTCTTAAAGTAAGGGAGGAACCAAATATGAGCTACTCCCTTCATTCCACAATAGTCAAACTTCTGCAGGAATATTTCATTATCAACACGAACAAACGCCTTAGTTAAATCAAAGAAGACGCCTAGCATTCGCAAATTTTTGTTTAATCCGTTAGTGTCTCACAGGAAAGGTGACTATAGCATTTTCAGCTGTTATTCCACTTCTGGAGCCAAACTGTATGTTTGAAAGCAAATTATGTGAACTGAAGTAACGTAGTACGCTTACACATACAGCCTTTTCAATAAGTTTAGCAAACACCGGTGGAATATAAACAGGACTAAAACTGTCCACACTTTCTCTTTCTCCTTTTTTATACAGCAGCTTCACTAATGAGCACTTTAGTCTTCGGGAAACTGATCATTCTTAGAGGAAAAACTACAAATATGGCTAAGTGCTGGGATAAGATACGCAGCACGGTACTTAAATGTTTTGATGGTACAGATGCCAGACTGACTAGCAATATTCAGGCATTGGTCGAACGAGAGTTTTGTAAGATACTTTCTTTGTGGACGGATTGCACTTTCTGACGAGTCTTCAAATGACTCTCATTGTGGCTTCTGCTTCACGTGCGATTAGTTTAATGTGGCGGTTTCAATTTAAATTGCTCTGCACGCATAGTGCCAACGACCTTGCCGCAGTGGTAACACGTGTTCCCGTCAGATCACCGAAGCTAAGCGCTGTCTGGCTGTGCTAGAACTTGGATGGGTGACCTTCTGGTCTGCCGAGCGCTGTTGGCAAGTGGGGTCACTCAGCCCTTGTGAGGCAAAGTGAGGAACTACTTTTTTGAGAAGTAGCGGCTCCGGTCACGTGAACAGACATACAGCCGGGAGAGCGGTGTGCTGTCCACATGCCCCTCCATATCCGCATCCAGTGACGCCTGTGGGCTGAGGATGACACGGCGGCCGGTCGATACCGTTGGGCCTTCATGGCCTGTTCGGAGAGAGTACGCATAGTCCTAGATATTTAACTGATTTGATTGCTTCCAGTGATTGTTCTGCAATCGTGTAATCATAATAATGGGCCTTTCCACCAATTCATGCACAATACGTTACATTTGTTTATGCTAAGGGTCAACTGCCAACCCCTGCACCGAACGTCGATCCTTTGCAGATTTTCTTGCATTTGATTGTAGTTTTCTAGCACTGCGACTGTACAAAGTAGCATCGTGTGCAAAAACCTCACTGGAACTTCCGGCATTTTCAAAATGTCATTTATATATATCGTGTAAAGCATTGGTCCTAATGCAGTGAGGCCGATGCTGGATTCTGTTGCTATGGACTCTTTAATTCAATCATACAGTTTTGTGATAGTTTCTTCGCTCGTAATTTGTTCATTGGACGGCAGTGCAGTGCAGTCCAGTGCCTTCTGGAAGGAAAGACATATAGTACTGACCTGGGCGCCGGTAGCTACAGCTTCTTGGGTCTCGTAATTTTTGGATAAGGCATTTACGACAGTTCCACACTTGTATCTCTCACTTTTACGCACCGTAACCACTTGATTTTACCATCCTGTTTGTTTTACATTTGGTCCAGTATTGAAAAAGTTTGCAAAATCTTCTCCAGATTTGTCTTCAAACATCCACCACTACAGCTACATGCAAGAGAATCGGTCGAAAGGTTGGGGTTAAACGAACTGCTGATATCGAGATCGTTAGAGGTGTGTTTCATGGTGACTCTGACAAAATGAGGCAGTCGTCTGAAGTGGTATACGGAAACTGTGGAAACCCGAAATGAAGGTAAATTAAATGTATTTGCATTGTCAACCATCATCTCTATGACGGAATGACGGTAATGAAAATTTGTGCCAGACCAGGCCTCGAACGCGGATTTCCCCCTTATCGCGAGCGGTCACCTTACCATTAGGGTATCCGAGCACCACTTGCGGCCAGGCCCAAACTTGGACATGCATGCATGTCTGAAGGAACATTGCGTCGTACTTTTGAACAACACAGGCACTTCAGTATCTTATTCATCCGCCGACGCCGGAGAAGGGACTTTCAGTTCTCTCCTATACGGGAATATACATAATGAATGTATGAGTGCAGGTTTTAGAAACGTGGCTGACGACTTATGAAGTCTGGGGTCTGGCTGTGATTCGTGCTCGGATAGCCTACTGGCAAGGCGACCGCTCGGCATAAGCGGAAAATCCTGGTTCGAGTCCCCGTCTGGCAAAAAATTTCACTGTCGTCATTCCATTATACAGCTGATGGTTGTCCATACCCGCCACTGTAACTACATTTCGTGTATTTCATAACGGCTGTAGTCGCCGCAGTGTAATTCCTTTGGACATACCTGTTTGCCGAAGGAACAAAGCATTGTAGTTCTGAAGAACACAGGTACTGCAACACTGTATCGAAATCAAGGATGTCGAACGGGGATTTGATCTCCTCTCATCTCGAATGCAAGTCCAATTTTTGCCTTGACCACTCGGATACTTCGATGGCTAGAAAATGAAAAAGGAGTGTACGGGTAAGTCCCCTAAGGATTGGACAGGTTGGTGTTTGGTCGCTTTCGGCAGTTCTCCGAGTTGACAGAGTTCCTGGAGCGGACTGCGCAACAGGTATGCCCGCGGTAATGTCGGGGGGGCGCGTCACCCGGAAAACCAATTACTGTGGCGCACCGCGGCACGGCAGAGCTGCTCGCCGGCTGCCGATAGCGCCGAAACGTCACCATTACGCCAGGGCGGAGAAACCTCGCGGGAATGCGGCGACACGTGACCTCGGCACGGCTAAATCGAGGCTACCCAGCAACTTTCCCACGTTATCTCGTCACTCTCACAAGGGGTCGCCAATCAGGACCCGCCGATTTCGCCCAAATTGCGTATGTAGAAGGAGGAGGCTTTCCACATTACGTGCCTTAAACATTTCGCCTGAGTGGGCCTTACGGAAGGAGCAAATGATCTCTAAAGTTTTTCTGATAGCACTATATACCTTATTCAGCTCCCTATTCGTCTTTAACGACGGAACGTAATGGTCAAGCGCATTGCTTGCAAAACAGGCGACCTGAGATCAATCCCAGGTGTTTCCTGAATTTTTTTTCTCATTGTTATTTTAATTCGTTTCTTCACATTGTTCAACTATTTACCGTATAATTTAAATACATTCAAGCTTCCGAATCACATATAAAACAATCATATCGTAAATGACATACAAAAAGGTTATAAAATAAAATCTAATGTATATGACGCTAACAGACGTTACCCTAGCTGACCGCTGGAATCGCAAGCGTCGCGTCAGCTATCAGACGGTAATGGATTCCTCACCAGTGAGTGTCGCGACTGTAATGTATTAGACTGTGCTTCTATTGGCAGTTCGCAACGATTCGTGGAGCTGTGAGTATCGTCGCGCCAAAATCAAACACAGCAACCGAACAAAAAGTGACTGATAATCTCGAAACGTTTGATGAAGAATTCAAAGCAAACTTCACCAGAGCTCTTTCCTGCACTTTCTCAATTTATGAAGAAAAAGGGATGATCACTGACAGTCCTCCTATGTCCTTCAGCCCTACAGTAAAATCCACAGGTGAAGCAATTGCAGAGCCAGTTATCGACGTTATGAATACGCATTTCATACAGCATGACGAAGATCTGATACTATGCACAGACACTGATGAAGAAAATATTTATGAAGAGGTACGTGGAACATCTCATTTCTCTCTCTGTCTCTCTCTCTCTCTCTCTCTCTCTCACACACACACACACACACACGTTTATCATATGCAGCTCTTTTTATCTGTCACCGGTGACTTCTTCAACTACAGATGAGGATTATGCTCCTGAAGATTTCTCCACGAGTTCCTCACGTACATCAGCAAAATTGGCTGACAAGAAGAAGGTCCTGGAATTTGCTGACGCTCATCCGAAATGGAAATTTGCAACACTGCAATCTAGATTCCCAGTCCTGAAGAAAAGAGATTATTTTAAAATTTGGAGGAAAGAAGTACACCAAGGTGGTAGCAGACTTGAGAAGTTGTCCTTAATTGACTTGGAAACATGGGAAAAATTGCAAGATGCATGACGCTGCTATGAACAGGTGACGACTAGAACCCTACAGCAATGGGCAGTGACCGCTGCAATCCCGTATTTGTCGGCGAGCTTTCACTTCCGTGCTTCTAATACTTGGGCAAAACCCTTCAAGTAAAAATATTCAATAAGGCAGCGAAAAATCATGAAATTCGTTAGCAAAAATTGATGTCGCAACTTTGGACGAAACAGAAGCAGCAGCAGAAAAGTTTCGTATGCAGGTGAGACATTTAAAGCCACATTTCAACAGCGACTACATAATTAACACCGACCAGACCGGATGCCAGTATGAGTCAACGTACAACAAGTCTATGGAAGTCAAAGGTGCAAAGACTGTTGTGAAGAAAATCTATCGAAGACCACCCACTCTTACGCAGCACAGTACAGTTTAACCGCTTCAGGGAAACTTTTACCCCTTGTGTTTTTATGTTTGCAAGAGCCTGCGAATAAATTCGGCCCTCGGGTTGCCGCCACTGTCAAAAAATTAGAAGACGAGTACGAAAATGTTGTCGTTACTTGTTCCATGTCAGGGAAACTAACAAAACAGCTTTATGGAACATTCTTGGAATCAACATTGAAGCAATACGTCGCAGACAATAAATTTCTTCTGTTGGTGCATTCTTGGAGCTGCCAAACAGATTCAACATTGTACGATGAGATGTTTACGAATGACCTACGCGAGGCAATGTGTACCATGAAGGTCATTCCACCAAAATGTACACCGCTGGTTCAACCGTGAGATGTATATTTCTATCGCCAAGTCAAAATTCTAATTAAAAGACTACAAAGTGCCCCTGAATTGCTCCGACAACAGCGAGAAATATCATCAAGAGAAGATGCAATTAAAATACATTCGATCGTGCAGCATCAACTCAGTGCTCCTGTGTTCACCCCTATGATCCAGTACGCTTCGTTTGCTTCAAAACTGATAGCGGACGAACCGTCGTTTCAGAACTTGAATGAAGTGTCCTTTCCAATGACGCAAGTTTCGGCAAAATGTAACTGCTCAAACAATGCCTTCATAAAATGTGCCTGATGTTAAAAATATATATGTTTCACATGTTTCACAAATTTCAAACCTTCTACGGTGATAATGAATAAAAAGTAGCGCACGTAATCACAAGAAGCTTTGGGAACTTTATTTTCATTAACACTTTCGCCTAATTATACAGGGTGTTACAAAAAGGTAAGGCCAAACTTTCAGGAAACATGCCTCTCACACAAATAAAGAAAAGACGTTATGTGGACATGTGTCCGGAAACGCTTAATTTCCATGTTAGAGCTCATTTTAGTTTCGTCAGTATGTACTGTACTTCCTCGATTCACCGCCAGTTGGCCCAATTGAAGGAAGGTAATGTTGACTTCGGTGCTTCTGTGAACGTTTGGGCAGGCATTGTTGGTGATGTCTTGATTGGGCCCCATGTTCTTCCACCTACGCTCAATGGAGCACGTTATCATGATTTCATACGGGATACTCTACCTTTGCTGCTAGAACATGTGCCGTTACAAGTACGACACAACATGTGGTTCATGCACGATGGAGTTCCTGAACATTTCAGTTGAAGTGTTCGTACGCTTCTCAAGAACAGATCCGGTGGCCGATGGATTGTTAGAGGCGCACCAATTCCATGGCCTCCACGCTCTCCTGACCTCAACCCTCTTGACTTTCATTTATGGGGGCATTTGAAAGCTCTTGTCTACGCAACCCCGCTACCAAATGTAGAGACTCTTCGCGCTCGTATTGTGGACGGCTGTGATACAATACGCCATTCTCCAGGGCTGCACCAGCGCATCGGGGATTCCATGCGACGGAGGGTGGATGCATGTATCCTCGCTAACGGAGAACGTTTTGAACATTTCCTGTAACAAAGAGTTTGAAGTCACGCTGGTACGTTCTGTTGCTGTGTGTTTCCGTTCTATGATTAATGTGATTTGAAGAGAAGTATTAAATTAGCTCTAACATGGAAAGCAAGCGTTTCCGGACACATGTCCACATAACATATTTTCTTTCTTTGTGTGTGAGGAATGTTTCCTGAAAATTTGGCCGTACCTTTTTGTAACACCCTGTATAATTTTTCTGCTTGAATGGGTTTAATTTCTACGGTAAATAGTTGAACAATCGGAAGAAACGAAGTAAAATAAACATGGGAAACAACAGCAAAAAAAAAAAAAAGTCTGGAAGCAACTGGGTTTGAGCCCGGTTCGCCTGTTTTGGAAGCAACGCGCTGTACCATTATTTTACGCCGTTAACGACAGAGCGCTGAATAAAGTATATAGTGCTATCGGAAAAACGTTCGAGAGCATTTTCTCTTTCGTAAGGCCCACCCAGGCACGTGTGATGTGGAGACCCACTTCCTTCTACACAGGCAATTTGGGTGAAATCGGCGTGTCCCGATGGGCGACCTCCCCTTGTCTGTACACTCTTTACGCCACCACTTCCCTATATATGCTCCCTAGTTCACATATATTCACGGTGCTCCGTATCATGGTCCATTAGCAAATGGAGAAGAGACTTTCTTTACGACTCCTTAAAAATGGTGCAAATGGCTCTGAGCACTATGGGACTTAACATCTGTGGTCATCAGTCCCCTAGAACTTAGAATTACTTAAACCTAACTAACCTAAGGACATCACACACATCCATGCCCGAGGCAGGATTCGAACCTGCGACCGTAGCAGTCCCGCGGTTCTGGACTGAGCGCCTAGAACCGCTAGACCACCGCGGCCGGCCTACGACTCCTTAGGCCGTCTAATCTCCCATATTATGGTTTTTACGCGAAAAATACCATGGAAGCAGCAGAATCATTATGATTCGTTTCCAGTACGTGTTTTCTAAATTTACGCAGTCGGCTTTCGCAGAGGAGAAGTAGCCTTACATTCAGTGACTCCCGCATAAGCTCGTTGAACATCTCCGTGACACACCTATAGAGATTAAAAGCGCTGGCTACCATCAAAAACACGAGTCAGAATTGGTTGGGGTTCTTCCTACAGTCACGGTGTCAAAATTAATTTATCTAACGGTAGTCACGAGTACATTGTAGAATGATCTGGTGCAGTACTTGCTCCGAAAAAGCACTACAATCTACTCAATTTTGGCATGTAATGGTGAACCAAGACATTCTGACCAGTCCGCATTGCTAGACTGAATGCTGCCCGGTGACATTGCAAGCAGTTAACACAGTAAGGAAAGTACACAGGTTGTTCGGGGTATAGCTGCAGATATTGTGATCATTTGCATCTTAAATATGTACCAACTTCAGTGCGAAACTTCTTTTTTTCTCTCTCTCTGTGTCCAACAGTCTCCCCAGAGGCACTTAATTTACTACTTGATGTTTTCTACACGGTTGTAACTGTGCGGCGGAGTGAACTACGTCTGTCAGTATCCTGTTGCCTCCATGCTTCCACACGTCAATACCACCTGACCTGCTGCCCAGAGAAAAGAGCCTTCAGTGGCTTGCATGAATGCGTGGTGCCTGTTCTTTCTGAAATGTCCGTAAGAACAGACGCTAGGCATTCATACATAACTGATTCAACTCGATGGGCAATGAAGCCACAGTTTTCAGTGTGAGTATGTACATTTACGTTTGATCTCCAGCGGTAATCCAAAAATTAGCGAGCATGGAGCACATGGATGCGGACTGAGGATAAGTGATCTCAAGTGGGAATGTGAGTCGACTGGGAAGTGTACAGAGATGTAGTTGATGTGGTGAGACTGGTTTGATGCAGCTCTCCATGCTACTCTATCCTGAGCAAGCTTCTTCATCTCCCAATACTTACTGCAACCTACATCCTTCTGAATCTGCTTAGTGTATTCATCTCTTGGTCTCCCTCTACGATTTTTACCCTCCACGCTGCCCTCAAATGCTAAATTTGTGATCCCTTGATGCCTCAGCACATGTCCTACCAACCGGTCCCTTCTTGTAGTGAAGTTGTGCCACAAATTTCTCTTCTCCCCAATTCTGTTCAATACCTCCTCATTAGTTATGTGATCGACCCACCTAATCTTCAACATTCTTCTGTAGCACCACATTTCGAAAGCTTCTATTCTCTTCTTGTCCAAACTATTTATCGTCCATGTTTCACTTCCATACATGGCTACACTCCATACAAATACTTTCAGAAACGACTTCCTGACACTTCAATCTATACTCGATGTTAACAAATTTCTCTTCTTCAGAAACTCTTTCCTTGCCATTGCCAGTCTACATTTTATATCCTCTCTACTTCGACCATCATCAGTTATTTTGCTCCCCAAACAGCAAAACTCCTTTACTACTTTAAGTGCTCATTTCCTAATCTAATTCCCTCAGCATCACTCGACTTAATTCGACTACATTCCATTATCCTCGTTTTGCTTTTGTTGATGTTCATATTATATCCTCCTTTCCTCCTTTCAAGACACTGTCCATTCCGTTCAACTGATCTTTCAGGTCTTTTGCTGTCTCTGACAGAATTACAATGTCATCGACGAACCTCAAAGTTTTTATTTCTTTTCCATAGATTTAATGCCTACTCCGAACTTTTCCTTTGTTTCCTTTACTGCTTGCTCAATATACAGATTGAATAGCATCGGGGAGAGGCTACAACCCCGTCTCACTCCCTTCCCAACCACTGCTTCCCTTTCATGTCCCTCGACTCTTATAACTGCCATCTGGTTTCTGTACAAATTGTAAATAGCCTTTCGCTCCCTGTATTTTACCCCTGCCACCTTTAGAATTTGAAAGAGAGTATTCCAGTCAACATTGTCAAAAGCTTTCTCTAAGTCTACAAATGCTAGAAACGTAGGTTTGCCTTTCCTTAATCTTTCTTCTAAGATAAGTCGTAAGGTCAGTATTGCGTCACGTGTTCCTATCACAGAGACAGTCCCCGCATTTGCGATGATCACTGTGTTCGGGTGGCGCCGTGTTTGACGCAACTGCATAATAAGCGGGAGATGCAGAGTTCGAATCCCGGTCTAGCACGCATTTTCACTCGTCGCCGCTGATCCCGCACGAAAGCCCGATGCAGCTGATATCATTAGCTCCTTCCCTTTCTCCCCCTTCCCTCTTCAATTTAAACAATTTGATGGCTTGCTTGTGCCACACATATTAACCAGCCTAAAAACATACTGCTCGTGACGGCTATAATTAATTGTCTGCAAATGAAGTAAATACTGATGTAATACTGTTCTGTAGACTGTCCTCAGTCGTCACCAGAAATATCTGGACGTATATCCCTAATACCGTGTACAAGCTGACCAGAGCCGAAAGGGGGGTAAACTTATCGACTACACGAACCTCCCACTGGGAAATCCACTGGCATAAGCCAGTCTGACAAAAGCTGATTGTTACGGCCTGCCGCCTGGAAACGAGCACAACGGAATCGCGAACAAAACTGGTTGGCTGTTCTCTTGCTTCTGTCGTGGGCATCGATGGAAAGTTGTTGAAGGACGGTGAAACCACTGTGAAACCACTGTTGGACGTCCACACTTTATCTCAGAACGTGGAGGTCAGAGTCTTGCTCGCGTTGTAAAGCAGGATAGGCGGCGATCTATAACAGAACTGAGGTAAGAATACAGTGCAGGTGGAGGCACAAATGTTTCCGTGCACACCGTTCAGCGCACATTGCTGAACACGGAGCTCCGCGGCAGACGATGCTTACGTGTTCTGATGTTGACACAACGATCACGACTGCAGTGGCCACGACGTCATCGGGAATGGGGTGTGGAAGAATGGAAGCCTGTCGCCTTTTCGGCTGAATCGCGTTTCTTGATACAATTATAAATTAAAACCGCAAAATTACGGATGTTGTACAGTATTTCTTGTTACACCATGTCGATGGTACTGTCCGGATACGTCGTCAGCCAGTTGAACAGCTGCTCGAAACATGTACCGTGTAACGGACGCAGCCCAGTGGGGGCACCGAGCGAGGTGGCGCAGTGGTTAGCACACTGGACTCGCATTCGGGAGGACGACGAGGGCGTCCAGCCATCCTGATTTAGGTTTTCCGTGATTTCCCTAAATCGCTCCAGGCAAATGCCGGGATGGTTCCTTTGAAAGGGCACGGCTGACTTCCTTCCCCGTCCTTCCCTAAACCGATGAGACCGATGACCTCGCAGTTTGGTCTCTTCCCCCAAAACAACCCAACCCAGTGGGGGCAGTATTGTGCGGTTGAGCGAAGCTCAATTGGGCTTCCTTGGGAGCTACGGCAGTAATCGGAGGCACCTTGGGAGCTGTAGATTACGTGAAAATTATTGTGTATCACCTGTATCCCTTCATGACTGATATCTTCACTTCACGGTCGTGGCATCATCCATAACCATTTTCCTTGACTTCCGGAAGGCGTTCGATACAGTTCCGCACTGGCGCCTGATAAACAAAGTAAGAGCCTACGGAATATCAGACCAGCTGTGTGGCTGGATTGAAGAGTTTTTAGCAAACAGAACACAGCATGTTGTTCTCAATGGAGAGACGTCTGCAGACGTTAAAGTAACCTCTGGCATGCCACAGGGGAGTGTTATGGGACCATTGCTTTTCACAATATATATAAATGACCTAGTAGATAGTGTCGGAAGTTCCATGCGGCTCTCTGGTTCCCGGGTTCGATTCCCGGCGGGGCAGGGATTTTCTCTGCCTCGTGATGACTAGGTGTTGTGTGATGTCCTTAGGTTAGTTAGGTTCAAGTAGTTCTAAGTTCTAGGGGACTGATGACCATAGATGGTAAGTCCCATAGTGCTCAGAGCCATTTGAACCATCCATGCGGCTTTTCGCGGATGATGCTGTAGTATACAGAGAAGTTGCAGCATTAGAAAAATACAGCGAAATGCAGGAAGATCTGCAGCGGATAGGCACTTGGCGCAGGGAGTGGCAACTGACCCCTAACATACACAAATGTAGTGTATTGCGAATACATAGAAAGAAGGATCCTTTATTGTATGATTATATGATAGCGGAACAAACACTTGTAGCAGTTACTTCAGTAAAATATATGGGAGTATGCGTACGGAACGATTTGAAGGGGAATGATCATATAAAATTAATTGGTGGTAAGGCGGGTGCCAGGATGAGGTTCATTGGGAGAGTCCTTAGAAAATGTAGTCCATCAACAAAGGAGGTGGCTTACAAAACACTCGTTCGACCTATACTTGAGTATTGCTCATCAGTGTGGGATCCGTAACAGGTCGGATTGATAGAGAAGATCCAAAGAAGAGCGGCGCGTTTCGTCACAGGGTTATTTGGTAAGCGTGATAGCGTTACGGAGATGTTTAGCAAACTCAAGTGGCAGGCTCTGCAAGAGAGGCGCTCTGCATCGCGGTGTAGCTTGCTGTCCAGGTTTTGAGAGGGTGCGTTTCTGGATGAGGTATCGAATATATTGCTTCCCCCTACTTACACCTCCCCAGGAGATCACGAATGTAAAATTAGAGAGATTCGAGGGCGCACGGAGGCTTTCCGGCAGTCGTTCTTCTCGCGAACCATACGCGACTGGAACAGGAAAGGGCGGTAATGACAGTGGCACGTAAAGTGCCCTCCGCCACACACCGTTGCGTGGCTTGTGGAGTATAAATGTAGATGTAGAGATGTAGAACTATCCATGTCACAAGGCCAGAATCGTACTGCACTGGCTGGAGGAGCGTGAAAATAAACTCACGTTGATATCTTGACAATCAGGTCTCTCCGCTCGGATCTGAGTGGAACTCATTATGGCGCTAATGGACGCAAGCTCCGAGTCCACGAACCACCAGCCCGTAATTTACCGAAATGACGTGACCTGTGAATCGACATCTGGTGCCATATGCCTCTGGAAACATATCAAGGACTTACTATACACATGTAACGGGGCATTACTGGTGAGTTTGTTCCAAATGGACCAACACCCTATTAAGCTGGTGGCAGTAATGTTTTGGCTCGTCTATAGATACACTACTGGCCGTTAAAATTGCTATACCAAGAAGAAATGCAGATGATAAACGGGTATTCATTGGACAAATATATTATACTAGAACTATAATAATAATGACCTGTGACGAGGGCCTCCCGTCGGGTAGACCGCTCGCCTGGTACAAATCTTTCGATTTGACGCCACTTAGGAGACTTCCGCGTCGATGGGGATGAAATGATGATGATTAGTACAACACAACTGTCATGTGATTACATTTTCACGCAATTTGGGTGCATAGGTCCTGAGAAATCAGTACCCTGAAAAACCACCTCTGGCCGTAATAACGGCCTTGATACGCCTAGTCATTGAGTCAAAGAGAGCTTGGATGGCGCGTACAGGTATAGCTGTCCATGCAGCTTCAACACGATACCACAGTTCATCAAGAGTAGTGACTAGTGTATTGTGACGAGCCAGCTGCTCGGCCGCCATTGACCAGGCGTTTTCAGTTGGTGAGAGATCTGGAGAAAGTGCTGGCCACGGCAGCAGTCGAACAGTTTTCTGTATCCAGAAAGGCCCGTACAAGACCTGCAACACGCGGTCGTGCATTATCCTGCTGAAATGTAGAGTTTCGCAGGGATAGAATGAAGGGTAGAGCCACGGGTAGTAACACATCTGAAATGTAACGTCCACTGTTCAAAGTGCCGTCAATGCGAACAAGAGGTGACCAAGACGTGTAGCCAATGGCACCCCATACTATCACGCCGGGTGATACGCTTCCAATGTGCGTTTACCGCCATGTCGCACAACACGGATGCGACCATCATGATGCTGTAAACAGAACCTGGATTCATCCAAAAAAAATGACGTTTTGCCATTCGTGCACCCAGGTTCGTCGTTGAGTACACCATCGCAGGCGCTCCTGTCTGTGATGCAGCGTCAAGGGTAACCGCAGTCATAGTCTCCGAGCTGATAGTCCATGCTGATGCAAATGTCGTCGAACTGTTCGTGCAGATGGTTGACGTCTTGCAAACGTCCCCATGTGTTGACTCAGGGATCGAGACGTGGCTGCACGATTCGTTACAGCCATGCGGATAAGATGCCTGTCATCTCGACTGCTAGTGATACGAGGCCGTTGGGATCCAGCACGGCGTTCCGTATTACCCTCCTGAACCCACCGATTCCATATTCTGCTAACAGTCATTGGATCTCGACCAACGCGAGCAGCAATGTCGCGATAAGATAAACCGCAATCGCGATAGGCTGCAATCCGACCTTTATCAAAGTCGGAAACGTGATGGTACGCATTTCTCCTCGTTACACGAGGCATCACAACAACGTTTCACCAGGCAATGCCGGTCAACAGCTGTTTGTATATGAGAAATCGGTTGGAAACTTTCCTCATGTCAGCACGTTGTAGGTTTCGCCACCGGCGCCAACCTTGTGTGAATGCTCTGAAAAGCTAATCATTTGCACATCACAGCATCTTCTTCCTGTCGGTTAAATTTCACATCAGTAGCACGTCAACTTCATGGTGTAGCAATTTTAATGGCCAGTAGTGTATTATGTGCAACCAAAAAGTTTCCGTCTGAGGGTTTTGCTGCAGCGTATATACAACGTAAAGCGACTACGATGCGGGTTATATAAACACTGATATGTACGCAAGGCATTAGTATGACATTCGCGTCCTTCCAACGTACGTGCTGTAAATGCGGAAGCGTGACCTATGCCAACACTTATTACCAAATGCGTCCAAAGAGGAAGAACGTGCGGTTATTCTTTCCTTGGCTTCTGTAGGACTTAAACCGGTAGTCATCCAACGGAGAATGAAGAATGTGAATGGGGCAGCATGTCTGTCGAAAACAGCCGTTGTGGAATGGTGCTCCAAACACCGTGTTCGTCGGGATTCAACACAAGAAGCCCACGTACCGTAAATGTTGTGAAACAGAAATCACGCCAACTCAAGTGGAAGATGTTCGGACAGCCGCTCCATAATCCTGACCTCCGCTGCATACGATTTTCACATCTTCGGTCCATTAAAAAAGGCCCTGAAGCGTCGACGATCCTATCGGACGAGAATGTGCCGCGGGCAATTACGGAATTCTTCATGCAGCAGGTTACGATGTTTTACCAAATGACGGTGTTTTCAACCTGGTATGTCGGTGTGAGCATTGCTTCAGTGCACATGGCGATTTTGTCTGATTGGCATACCGATTCTGAACTGTATGGCCCCCAAACGGAAACTTTTTGATCGCCCCTTTATATTATAAATTAAAAGCAACCCGCCACGTTTTTCTGTCTGTGTGTGAAGGCCAATCTCACAATCTCAGGAACTGCTGTAAGAAATCTGATAGGGTTTTCACTAATAAAGTGACTCACGAGGACAGTTTGCCTGTGTGCCGCTACGACAGACAAGTGGTCCAGTCGGAGATACTTGATGCTAACCGTGAGAGGCCAGGGTGGGTTGTCAGTCAGTGTATAAACCAGAGTCTCTTTGCCCTCCAGCCTTTCCACAGCTAAATTTCTGATGATTCTCCACATCATGTCAATTCCGTATTGAGTCAACACTATCGAGTGGTGGCGAACACCATTCTGAAATCTACAGGGGGTAGCTTCTTCTGCACTCAAAATGGTTTCTGGAATCTAAAAACTAATAGAAACTCCGTCTGGTTTTGCACGTTATTACTTGAAAGAGTTTTTACCGCTTTTCAAAAAGAGATATGGTTATTTCTGGAAATTCATTGGAGAGTTCCTGTGACGGCTAAGCGGTGGGTGTATAATAGAATCTCTACGCGTAAATGATTTTTACTATATATACACGGACGTAGGAACAATTATTGTCCATTTAAAGGCAAAGAGTGATATGAGGCAATCTAAGTCAACTGTCAAGTTCGTGCCATTTTAGACAGATAAACGTAGAATTTGCTCCATAATGTTGTTCTGAATTCCTTTTACTTTGTACCATTATATCAGTGTATGTCACTTCATTGTGTATTTTATATTTTAAAAGTAAATGGAAGCATGCAGACAAAGATTTAGTGTGTTGACCGCCACTGAATCATTCAGCTGCAGTGTGCTTACATGTCACTATATATCTATTTGTTAAAACGAAACACTTTCATATTGAAAGGCTATGCAACAATACCTGCTAGGCTGTAAATTGTGGTTCTTATAAAAGACAATGCAAAGTTGTCATAATAATATAATTATGGACCCTCTAGCTTTAGATAACCATACCGTATATATTGTCACCATATTGCAGTGTTTAGATATAGCCCCACCCCCCTCCTTGTTTATTCCCCTCTTCCTCCCTCTCTCCCCCACCCTCCCTCATTTTTGCAATTTCCAATTTGCAGTTCTCAAGTTATTTATATACACTTATCCCCGCCCCCCTCCCCCCCCCCCCCCCCCCAGCAGCTCCTGTCTTTAAAGACTTATGTCAAGTTCTACATGTCTTGTGGGGATACTGGGTAGCACGTGGAAAAAAGACAACTGATGACCGTAACGACTGCAAACACAGTAACATAATACAATAAAATAAATACTAAGATCGTACATAAGAACCTTTGGTAGAAGTGTAAAAACACAATGTGTTTTCAAATATTAAAGAAGTACTCTCAAGGAAATTTGTAATTTTAAATTAAATAAATACAAATGTACAATCTGGTTATAGGCCGTGGTGGCCAAGCGGCTAAAGGCGCTACAGTCTGGAACCGCGCGGCCGCTACGGTCGCAGGTTCGAATCCTGCCTCGGGCATGGATGTGTGTGTGATGTCCTTAGGTTAGTTAAGTTTAAGTAGTTCTAAGTTCTAGGGGACTGATGACCTTCGAAGTTAAGTCCCATAGTGCTCAGAGCCATTTGAACCAATCTGGTTATAACATACCTATATGAGAACCATCTAGTGGCTGAAATTATTTTCATGCCTTATCTGCGCGTTACTGTCAGCCTGTTGAACTATGTACTTCAAACATGTGGATCCATGATGTATTTAACTCGTCGTCTTACTGTAAACTGGTGCACAAATGTCCACTGTTACGCAATTCAAGATCTAACAAACATCAATGGAGTGTTATGTGTGTGCACAACCCTAGTTACACAAGGTGCTTTTTAACTGTATTACTTTTATTTATGATAAACATGTTGTCATTTTTAAGAAACCTGTGTGTAATGTGCTACATATTAACCACTATAAATGACACATTATACACTTTAAATTACCTGTGTGACGCAATCATATGAGAACAGGACGTATGACAAGATTTTTTTGAAGGTATGAAAATGTAGAATTTCCGTTTCCTCATTTGTAATGGCAAATAGAAATAATGATTGTACATGTATTCTACGTAAAAGCATCACGTTACAAATCAGAAGATGATAGTGTTAACTATTGAGAGTGGCCACCAGGAATAAATAGTACTGAATGCGATCTCGGCTATTAAAAGTTTCTTCATTTTAGCGTCTCATCCCTTGGCCACATCTGTGTATCTTAAAACTGGAGCATTTGTATAAAGCATCTAGTATTATATTTTGCTATTTGATTTGGAGCCTTCTCAGTATGATATTGAAAAAAAAACTACTTGTAAGCGATAAAATATTTTTTTTACATTCAACACTTGTAATAGTCCCGCTAAGAAACAAAATAAAAATATTTCTTAAGTTACCGGGTCAGTTTTCGGTGGAATGTGTAAGCGTTCGGAGAGTATTAAGTAAGCCGATCTGGAAGTCACGAACATTGTACAAGACAAGATGCTTCTTGCTGCCTGTTTCACTCACAGTGAGGCCTCTGCGATACTAAGAAAGTGACAGGTGATATAGCGGCCGTCTAAACCCTGCTACCCTTTTCAAGGGCCCATGCAGGTGCTCTTCGGCACCACAGTCATTCATGCCAAGAGCTCAGTTGCCGTTATCGCCAACCTGCTTGCGTACACTACAAAGCGGTAGACAAGCATCGACCGTCTGAGCCGGCTCACAGATGTTGGTCCATACGTAGGTGACGCCTTTTCCAGTTCTTTTCCTTATTCGAATAACAGTTTTCAACGTACCTCATCGTTTAAGAAAACTCCTCTCCATTGTTCGGATTGATTATCATCCGCATATTCGGAATGAAATGGCCATGGGAAAGCGCTGCAGCCTGAAACGCAACAGAAAAGAGTCATTGTTTAAATAATTTATACACAATGGAGAAAACAGATCTTTAATAGCAACGGTAGCAACTATTTTGAGATGAGTCATATTAGGCGTCCACAATCATAAATCCACAAATACTTGAGAAAATAATATCCATCATTCCGTAATGAAAACAAAAAGTCTTATCGTTGTTAATCATATAGCTTAGGTCGTGGAAAAATATTATAAAAATGTTGAAAAAATGCCATGTGAAGGGTTGTTTCTAGATGCACATGTTACGACGCACACTTTTCCGCTATTCTTGTCGGGTGATCTTACGGCAGTCGCAGTATCTACGACTTAACCAATGCAATAAAAAATAATGCATTTACATTCTGGAAAGAGGAAAACAATGAGTACAGTTAAATAGAATCTCCATGAGTGTGATGACAGCAGTTATGCTAAATTTAATTTTGTCCATGAAACCTTGCAATGCCAGACAAGATTGAAGTGATAATGAGTGAAAGACACGCGTGCGATTAAAACGCACAAAGTAACTGATCACGGATGCCAAATACATCGCAAATCGTGAACCGATGTCAATGTATACATTGCATAAAATAAGGCCAATGTGCACGATCCCATCTTTAAAATGAACGCAATTTCGAAATACAATGAGACTCACTGAAGACGACGCATCGGTGTCGAATCATCTTTGAATAGAGAATTATAGAACTAAACATTTTGTTTTGCAGAAGGCAGAGTTTAAAAACACAAATTTAGCTCACAAATATCGAAAAATAGCGCCTGGAACACCCTACCTTATCAAAAGATGATTAAAAGCTTATCAATTTTTGAGACAACGTTCTGGTGGAAACAGCGTGTAAGAAGAGTCCCAATGGGAAAGGCAGCGAGCTTTTATGCACACTGGAGAACGTGCACAGTGCTTAGTACGTGGACTTTCAGTTATGGAATATATATAACGTTGAGCGACACTGAAATACAAAACATTGCGACATACTGGACAGTGTTCAGGGAGGTGTGCATAGGCAACTAACTACAAAGTCAAAAGAATCCGTCTGCCATGAGGTAGGCTTTTTTATTGCAGTTAACTTGAGAGCAACTATTGATATTATTAGCGTTATGTTACAATTTTATTTAACTGACAATTTTATTTCTAGGAATTTGAAGCTATAAACGACGGTGCTCTGAGGGAAGGCCTTAATATTGCTCACTTAAATGCTCGGGAGCTTCGACCACTCTCCACATGCTCATTTGTGAAAGAATACCTCGACATTGCTAGTGAACCCGTATGTCCTCTAAGTAAAGCGCAATTTAATACAAGTGCACCCCGTATAGAAGACGGTGCAGATGTTGAACAACTAAAGTTGAGAGGGCAACAACTCACCGCATATTCTCTGTGCCTCGATGAAAGCACCGACGTTAACGTTACAACACAATTGGGTATTTGCGTCCGAGAAGTGGGTATCGATCTGAATATCACAAACGAACTTCTGAATTTAATCCCTATGGGAGATACACGAACTGGCGAATTTACTTTGTGCTGCTGACTATGCTCTTGAGAATATGTTAAAATGTTCAAATTTGTGTGAAATCCTTTGGGACCAAACTGCTGAGGTCATCGGTCCCTAGACTTACACACTGCTTAAACTAACTTACGCTTAAGACAACACACACACTCATGGCCGAGGGAGGACTCGAACCCTCCGGTGGGAGTGGCCCCCCCGATTCGTGACATGGCGCCTCTAACCGCGCGGCCACTCCACGCGGCCTTGAGAATATGAATCTGCCATGGAATAAGTTGGTTTCCGTCGCCATTGATGGCGTCCCAAAGATGGCCGATTGTAATGTGAGATTTTTGGGACTTCTAAAAACTAACTTAAATCCATTACAGAAATTCCACTCAGTGCACTGTGTGATTCATCAAGAGGCACTTTGCCAAGGGTGTGCAGTTCGGCTTCGTTATGAACGTTGTTGTTGTTGGGACTGTAAATGTCATACGATCTGCAGGACTGAATCACAAACAGTTTCAAGAGTTACTAGCTTCACTGGAGTCTGATTCCAATAATACACTCTATTTTTGTCAATTAAGATAGCTAAACAGGCCTAAAACTCTTGAACTTTTCCTTCTCTTACTTGACGAGATGAATCTTTTTTTGGATATAAAAGGAAGGTCTGTTCCTGAGCCTTCTGACCCTCAATCGATTGTTAACCTGGCATTTTTGAGTCATATGAATACTCTCAATGCTTCTTTGCTGGGAAAAGGTCAATTAATTGTATCTCTGCTTTCTAAAATTCTCGGAATGCAATTGAAATTGGGGTCACGGAGAAATCAAGTCCAGGACCGTTATTACACGCATTTTCCGAATACGTCGAAATTCGCACTAATATTAATAATGACCTTCTTGGTCATTCGTTCAGTCTCTCGATAATTTAGATGTACCAATGGCGGAAAGATTCGAGAACTTTAGGTCATCTGAGTGGGATTTTTATATCTTTATGTCACAATGTTCAATTGACGTCAGAACAGTGTTCGCAGAGGTGTAATTGGAATTAATAGATCTGCAATCATCTGCATCAAAACGGATACAGGGATTAGTTAACACAGGGTTGTCATAGCGATATTGAACATTGTAACCCCCAAATCCTCCAAAAATAAATGAATATACCTATTCAGCAAAGGAGATAAAAATTTTCTTGGCGCCTCCCTGAGAGACAATCACCACTCCTTCCAAATTAATAATGTAAGTGTAGACCAGATGTGGCTCGTATTCAAAGAAATTGTATCAGCAGCAATTGAGAGATTTATACCAAATAAATTAACAAACGACGGAGCTGATCCACCTTGTTACACAAAACGGGTCAGAACACTGTTGCAGAAATAACGAAACGAACGTGCCAAATTTAAACAGACGCAAAATCCTCAAGATTGGCGATCTTTTGCAGAAGCTCGAAATTTAGCGCAGACTTCAATGCGAGATGCTTAGAACAGTTTCCGCAACGAAACTTTATCTCGAAACCTGGTAGAAAATCCAAAGATATTCTGGTCATGTGTGAAGTATGTTAGCGGCACGAAACAATCAATGCCTTCTCTGCGTGATAGCAATGGAAGTACTATCGAAGACAGTGCTGCTAATGCAGAGTTACTAAACACAGCCTTCCGAAATGCCTTCACAAACGAAGACGAAATAAATATTCCAGAATTCGAATCGAGAACAGCTGCCAACATGAGTAAAGTAGAAGTAAATATCCTCGGAGTAGTGAAGCAACTCAAACACTTAATAAAAGCAAGTCTTCTGGTCCAGACTGTATACCAATTAGATTCCTTTCATAGTATGCTGATGCATTAGCTCCATACTTAACAATCATATACAACCGTTCGCTCGACGAAAGATCCGTACCCAAAGACTGGAAAGTTGCACAAATCACACCAATATTCGGGAAAGGTAGTAGGAGTAATCCACTAAATTACAGGCCCAAATCATTAACGTCGATATGCAGAACGATTCTGGAACATATATTGTGCTGGACCATTATCAATTACCTCGAAGAAAACGGTCTATTGACACACAGTCAACATGGGTTTAGAAAACATCGTTCTTATAACACACAACTAGCTCTTTATTCGTATGAGGTGTTGATTGCTATTGACAAGGGATTTCAGATCGATTCCGTATTTCTGGATTTCCGGAAGGCTTTTGACACTGTACTACACAAGCGGCTTATAGTGAAATTGCGTGTTTATGGAATATCGTCTCAGATATGTGACTAGATTTGTGATTTCCTGTCAGAGAGGTCACAGTTCGTAGTAATTGACGGAAAGTCATCGAGTAAAACAGGAGTGATTTCTGGCGTTCCCCAAGATAGTCTTATAGGCCCTTTGCTGTTCCTTATCTATATAAACGATATGGGACACAATCTGAGCAGTTGTCTTCGGTTGTTTGCAGATGCTGCTGCTGTTTATCGACTAATAAAGTCATCAAAAGATCAAAACAAATTGAAAAACTATTTAGAAAAGATATCTGAATGCTGCGAAAATTGGTAGTTGACCCTAAATGACAAAAAGGGTGAGGTCATCCACATGAGTGTAAAAAAGGGATTCGTTAAACTAAATACCTAGGAATTACAATTACGAACAACTTAAATTTGAAGGAACACATAGAAATCGTTGTGCGGAAGGCTAAAAAAAAAAAAAAAAAAAAAAAAAAGGTCGTGTGGCGTCAGTGTCCGGGAGTTCGCAGGCGGGAAGTTCGACCGCCAAGTGCAAGTCTTATTGAGTGCGACGCCACATTGGGCGACTTGCGCGTCGACAATAGGGATGAAATGATGATGAGGATAGCACAACACCCAGTCCCTGAGGGGAGGAAATCTGCCGGCCGGTGTGGCCGTGCGGTTAAATACGCTTCAGTCTGGAACCGCGTGGCCGCTACGGTCGCAGGTTCGAATCCTGCCTCGGGCATGGATGTGTGTGATGTCCTTAGGTTAGTTAGGTTTACTTAGTTCTAAGTTCTAGGGGACTGATGACCACAGATGTTAAGTCCCATAGTGCTCCGAGCCATTTGAACCATTATTTGAGAAAATCTCCCTCCCCAGACGGGAATAGAAGCCGGGCCCCCGTACGTGGCATTCCAACGCGCTGACCGTTAAGCTATTGGGCCGAACGGCTAACCACAGACTATATTTTATTGGCAGGACACTTAGAAAATGTAACAGATCTACAAAGGAGACTGCCTACATTACGCCTGTCCTTCCTCCTTTAGAATACTCCTGCGCGATTTGGGATCCTTACCAGATAGGACTAACGGAGTACATCGAAAAACTACAAAGAAGGACAGTACGTTTTGTATTATCGCGAAATATGGGAGAGAGTGTCACTGAAACGATACGGGATATGGAGTGGACATCATTAAAACCAAGGCGTTTTTCGTTGCGACGGAATCTTCTCACGAAATTCCAATCACTAACTTTCTCCACCGAATGCGAAAATATTTTGGTGACCTCGACCTACATAGAGAGAAACGATCACCACTATAAAATTAGGGAAATCAGAGCTCGTACGAAAATATATAGGTGTTCGTTCTTTCCGCGCGCTATACGAGATGGGAATAATAGAGAATTGTGAACGTGGTTCGATGAACCCTCAGCCAGGCACTTAAATGTGATTTGCAGAGTATCCATGTAGATGTAGAACCGCTTATTCAAGAGAAGTACAGAATGGCCAACGACATCATTCAGTTTTATTCGTACCATCCGCTGGATACATTCCTCAATTACATGAGAAAAAGGCAGCTATAATGTGCTTGTTTGCTTTTACATATTTATGTGAACAGCTTTTCTCGGTCTTATAGCTCTGCAAATCGAAACATCTATCACAAATGACAGATTGCCATCTGAGGACCGTTCTTCGGTTGCACACCAATAGTACTTTTCGCTCAGACATTCCCTCACTTATAGCAAAACATGGAAATATATATCATAATATACAGGACGAAATTGTGAAGGCAGCAGAGGATCAAAGAGGTAAAAAGACAAAACATAGTAGAAATCTTTAGATAACGCATTAGATATTGAATTTAAATAATGAAAGGAGAAAATATGAAAATGCAGTAAATTAATCATGCGAAAGGGAATACAAACGTCTAAAAAATGAGATTGACAAGAAGTGCAAAGTGGCTAAACAAGAATGGCTATATGATAAATGACAGTATTTAGAAGCATATATCACTAGGGGAACGATACATAATGCGTTCAGGGAAATTAAAGAGGCCTTTGGAGAAAAGAGAAACAGTTGTGTGAATATCAAGAGCGCAGAAGGAGGAAAAGCAAAGAAGGAAAAGTAGAAAGGTGGAAGGAGTATATAGAGTGCCTATGTAGGTAAGGTGTACTTGAGGACAACATTACGGAAATGGACGGGGACTTAGATAGAGATGAGATGAGAGATACGATACTGCGAGAAGAATTTGACAGTTCACTGAGAGACCCAAGACGAAGCAAGGGCACAGGAGTAAATGACATTCCGTCAGACCTAGAGACGGCCTTGAGAGAGTCAGCCATGACAAAACTCTTCCATCTGGTGTGCAAGAAGTATGAGACAGGCGAAATATCCTCGAACGTCTAGAATAAAATAGTAATTCCAGTTACAAAGAAATCAGTTGTCGACAAGTGTGAATACTACCAGACTATTAGTTTAAAAAGTCATGGTTGCAAACTACTAACAGGAATTCTGTACAGAAGAATAGAAAAAACTGGAAGAAGCCGACCTCGTGGAAGACCAGTTTTGATTCCGGAGAAATGCAGGAACACTCGAGGCAATACTGCCCCTGCGGCTTATCTTAGAAGAGAGGTTAAGGAAAGCCAAACCTACACTTATAGCAGAGGTTGAAAATACCGCTTCAGTTGTAAATTACTTTATTTTCACACGATCGGTTTCGGACTGTTATAAGCCCATCCTCAGGTGTTGTAGCTGTGCTGTGGTCCCCGAGCGCCGCGTGTACCAGGCGCGGTGTGCTCATAGGCAGCACCGGTCGTGTGAAAATAAAGTAATTTACAACTGAAGCAGTATTTCCAACCTCTACTATAATGCTCAGTTGCAGATGTTCTTCCACCAGGATTGTTTGTACAGTTATACACTTAGAGAAAACTTTTGACAATGTTGACTGAAATACTCTTTTTGAAATTCCGAGGATAGCAAGGGTAAAATACAGGGAACAAAATGCTATATACAACTTGTACAAAAACCAGACGGCAGTTATAAGAGTCAGGGGCATGAAAGGGAAGCAGTGGTTGAGAAGATAGTGAGACAGGGTTGTAGCCTATCCCCGATGTTATTCAATTTGTGCACTGAGCAAGTAGTAAAGCCACTCAAAAATTTTCGAGTGGGAATTATAGTTCAGGGAGAAGAAATAAAAACTCCGTAGTTTGCCGATGACATAGTAATTCTGTCTGAGACAGCAAAATACTTGACAGAGTAGTTTAACCGAATGGACAGTGTCTTGAAGGGACGGTATAATATGAACACCAACAAAAGAAAAGCAGGCATAATGGAATGTAGTCGAATTAAATCAGGTGATGCTGACGGAATTAGATTAGAAAATGAGACACTTAAAGTAGTAGACGCCTTTTTCTATTTGGGCAGCAAGCTAACTGATGATTTCCTCATTAGAGAGGATATAAAATGTAGATTGACAACTGCAAGAACAGCGTTTCGGAAGATAAATTTGCCAACATCGAATATGAATTTAGCTTTAGGAAGGCTTTTCTGAAAGTTTTTTGTCTGGAGTGTAGGCATATATGGAAGTGTAACATGGACGATAAAAAGTTCAGACAAGAAGAGAATAGAAGCTTTTGAAATTTGGTGCTCCAGGAGAATGCTGAAGATTAGATGGGTAGATCACGTAACTAATGAGAAGGTATAGAATAGCATTAGGGAGAAAAGATATTTGTGGCAATAACTGACTAGAAGAAGGAATCGGGTGCTAGGACATTCTGAGACACCAAAATGTTCAAATGTCTCTGAGCACTATGGGACTTAACTTCTGAGGTCATCAGTCCCCTAGAACTTAGAACTATTTAAACCTAACCAACCTAAGGACATCACACACATCCATGGCCGAAGCAGGATTCGAACCTGCGAACGTAGCGGTCGCGCGGTTGAGACATCAAGAGATCGCCAATTTAGTACTGGAGGGAAGTGTGGGGGCCGGCCGCGGTGGCCGAGCGGTTCTTGGCGCTTCATTCCGGAACCGCGCTGCTGCTACGGTCGCAGGTTCGAAACCGGCCTCGGGCATGGATGTGAGTGATGTCCTTAGGTTAGTTAGGTTTAAGCAGTTCTAAGTTCTGGGGGACTGATGACCTCAGATGTCAAGTCCCATAGTGCTCAGAGCAATTTGAATCATTTGAAGTGTGGGGGATAAAAATCGTAGAGGGAGACCAAGAGATGAGTGCAGTAAGCAGCTTCAGAAGGATGTAAGTTGCAGTAGTTATTCAGAGATGAAGAGGTTTGCACAGGATAGAGTAGCACGGAGAGCTGCATCAAATTAGTCTTCGGACTGAAGACCACAACAACAACAATATGCATAATTGAAAAAGAAGAATGCCTGCATTTTTGTATTTAATGTAAATGTAAATAATAAACAGTATTATATTTAATTTGTTGCCACTGAATTCTTATCATTTCCAGGTATGACGCACTATTCGCAATGCCAGCACAGTTAAGATGGGTACGCTCCCTAGCTACACAGTGACATATGCTTGCTGGTTAGCTGCCTGCATTTACGTCACGCCTGCCCGGCTGCACTGGACAGTTCTAATAGCGATAGATGAGTAAAGCTGAATGTTAGCAGGGTGCAATTGAACAAGAATCGCATTGTTACTTTTTCCTCACAGTGTCCCACATATTTGCCGTCTCAGATCATAGTAGTACATACTTCTTCGGTAAACTTCGGTTTCTGCTGTGGCATTCCGGTGACATCACAATCTGTTCTCATGTGCATCCTAAGTGAAAATAAACGGAATTATCATTTTCTTTTTTTTTTGTGAGGGGGCTGTGCCTAATGCATGGAATGCCTTCCTTGTCCCATTAGCCGGCCGCAGTAGCCGAGCGGTTCTAGGCGCTTCAGTCCGGAACCGCGCTACTGCTACGGTCGCAAGTTCGAATACTGCCTTGGGCATGGATGTGTGTGATGTCCTTAGGTTAGTTAGGTTTAAGTAGTTCTAAGTTCTAGGGGACTGATGACCTTAGTGTTAAGTCCCATAGTGCTCAGAGCCATTTGAACCTTGTCCCATTTCCGCAGTTCATTTTATTAAACCATTTTTTATTTGCCTCTCATGCAGTTCCGAAAATGTTAACATGGCTAAAGTTAGCGGATTAAAAATATATTGTTCATATATAATAATAGGTGTAAGGGGTCTAGGGGTGGTATCTTGAGTACCATCACCATCACCATCACCGCCACTACTTCCAAATCATCTGCTCCTCCTGCTCTCCATCATCATCATCATCATCATCATCATCATCATCATCTTCTTCTTCTTCTTATTTTTCTTCTTCTTCTTCTTCCTCTTCTACCTCTGTTCTTCACGTGCGGCGACGTGCATGCGCCTCTCACGAGAAACACAACTTTCTGGATCTCTTCAGATACCCCTGTTTTGTTATTTACTATTTTTCGTTTTGAGAGGTCTTCTGATGTTTTCTTGAGTTTTATCTCTCCATCTATAAATGTTCAGCTCTTTTGCAATATCCGTAATTTTTAGTCTTTCTGAAAAACATACTTTCAGTGCGTGTAATTTGTTTCATAATAAATTTCGTCTCGATTTGTTTCTTTAATACCTTTTTCTTGCTTCAAATACATTTAGGAAATTATGACGTGATTTCGTCAATACCACTATCACGTAGTTAACCGATGTCATTGTCCAGTACTTACAGTGATTATCTTGTCCCCTTAAATCTGAAAATAACAGTGAGCTGTTAAAAAAATATCTTTCAGCACTTAACGCAGGAATGTTCCTCCTACGCTGGTTATTTACATGTAGCACCCCGGCAAGAAAAGTAACCCAAGTCGAAAAACGACAATTTTTTGTTTGTCACTGAAAAATACCTTCAAATGTCCCAACGTGCTCGAAAAATACAATGGAATTTATTGCCAACAATACTTCAGTGAAAATTAAAGGAAGCTTATATTATTTCACAATTACTTCTTTAAGCTGAGTTTCCTCAAGTACTGCATTCTTGAGATGTGTCAGCGTTGTTGCCGGGATGCGATATGTAGTCCTCAAGTCTGAACTCCCGTCTCCTTCCCCTCCTCATCTTTATTGTTACATTGGCGAATGGTGTGCGGAAAGAGAGACTGTCAGTATCATTCTGATACACGATGCCCTTCTAATGTCTCCAACTGGATTTCTTTAAGCGTATCTGCGATGTCCCGACGCAGACAAAACACACAACTGAAGATATATATTTCTAGAAACATCTTGTAGAACTTGAGGGTGATGTTTCTCAGCTTTTGTAACCATCCGCTCGGAAGCAACTAGCTCTGGAATAAGTCCTCGGTGGATTCCTGCAGTTCGCTTTCACCAACTTCTGTTTGCTTCGGCACGTGGAGACAGCCCTTCTGCTTCCTCGTGCAGTGCTACATAGCGAGATTACGTCAGCCGAAAAAGCTCGCTGATAAGGCTGCACGTAAATATGCCAGTGCAGATTAGTTTCGGCGCAGATTACAAACTTCAGCGATACTGCAATAATTCCGACACGCGGCACCACGCCCAGGGCCCTAGCAACGCAGGCAGGCATTCTTCCTTATCAGGCAAATGCGACCGCATCAGGTGGCATATGCACGAAGTAACTGAACAGCGAACTTCGTAGAGATTTACCGTCTACACGTTACTGGTTCTCATACACGATAACAAGAGTGACTTTATAATATTGCTAAGGAAACGACCATACACAATTTTTTTATCCGATTACAATAGCATATTAGTACTTTATAAGCAATATCTACAGAAGATGTTAATAGAGAACGCAGCATGTCATTCTCAATGGAGAGAAGTCTTCCGAAGTAAGAGTGATTTCAGGTGTGCCGCAGGGGAGTGTCGTAGGACCGTTGCTATTCACAATATACATAAATGACCTTGTGGATGACATCGGAAGTTCGCTGAGGCTTTTTGCGGATGATGCTGTGGTATATCGAGAGGTTGTAACAATGGAAAATTGTACTGAAATGCAGGAGGATCTGAAGCGAATTGACGCATGGTGCATGGAATGGGAATTGAATCTCAATGTAGACAAGTGTAATGTGCTGCGAATACATAGAAAGAAAGATCCCTTATCATTTAGCTACAATATAGCAAGCCAGCAACTGGAAACAGTTAATTCCATAAATTATCTGGGAGTACGCATTAGGAGTGATTTAAAATGGAATGATCATATAAAGCACATGCCAGACTGAGATTCATTGGAAGAATCCTAAGGAAATGCAGTCCGAAAACAAAGGAAGTAGCTTACAGTGCACTTGTTCGCCCACTGCTTGAATACTGCTGAGCAGTGTGTGATCCGTACCAGATAGGGTTGATAGAAGAGATAGAGAAGATCCAACGGAGAGCAGCCCGCTTCGTTACAGGATCATTTAGTAATCGCGAAAGCGTTACGGAGATGTTAGATAAACTCCAGTGGAAGACTCTGCGGGAGAGACGCTCAGTAGCTCGGTACTGGCTTTTGTACAGTTTCGAGAACATACCTTCACCGAGGAGTCAAGCAGTATATTGCTCTCTCCTATGTATATCTCGCGAAGAGACCATGAGCATAAAATCAGAGAGATTAGAGCCCACACAGAGGCATACCGACAATCCTTCTTTCCACGAACAATACGAGACTGGAATAGAAGGGAGAACCGATAGAGGTACTCAAGATACCCTCCGCCACACACCGTCAAGTGGCTTGCGAAGTATGGATGTAGATGTAGATAGATGTAGAGGGATAGCATTTCGCAAACAGTAGGCGAAGCCTCGTCAAGTACAGAAAATGGCACTTTTTATTTTAAAGTATAAAACTGAAAACAAAAAGAAGACGAAAACCTCTCTGGCCTTCTGAGACTTGCCCAGTTCACTTTTGTCTGAGTTATATTAATGTTGGACTATCACTGACGCACAATGAAAGTTTTTTGGGTTACTCTACATGTAAAGAATACCGTTCATTTTCTTATATTATGTAACACTGTAGAACAGAATGGATGCTTACCGCTGAAGACCGTAATATATGAAAATAGAGAACGTTTTGTCCAACTGATCATGATGACGGTTATCTTTTTTGTGAAAGCAACCCGTGACAAAAGGTCACTTTGTTCAACATGTAATGATTGTTCCCTCGGATAGAGTGAAATTCAGTTCTAAATTGTCAGGAAGTGAGCTATTAATAGAACATACGTCATGGTATACAATACAAAATACACAACTGAGATTAGATCCCGTTCCAGCAAATCGCCGTTTAGGCGAAGTACCCCAGTGTAATCCGTAACATCCATTTCAGAAAAACACGGCACAGAGAAACATATTTTCTCTGAATATGAGACAGAATTCTTCCCTTATTCCACCGTTTCTTGTTACTGTTCACACGACACAGCACTTCAGTTTTCAGAAACCTTGACACGATACGCTATTCTCTCTTACATGATTTTTTCGTATATTTTTCTTAACAGTGGTCTTTAGATTATTCACTTTAGCACAGAACACGGGGAAATGTCGTTTTATTCAGTTCAGCAAATTGGAACTGATATGTAACGCACCAATAGATCCAGACGCTGTGCTAACACGGAAGGCGAACTCGACGGTGTAAAAAAAAAAAAAAACGTACTTCAGGAAATAAGAATTTCAAGGTAATCGAGTTTTAACCAGTTTCGCAGTTCAGTGTTTGCACTACTAAATAAAAGTCAAATACACGTCCAATAACAGCGCAATGTTTGTATTCACCAAGTAACTGTGACCGGATATTTTACCTAGCTTCCTATGTTGTAAATACAAACATTTATACAATATTTTCAAATTCATGCTACGACAGAGGAGAAATAGGGCAATATGTGTGGCTGTTGCGTCTATCTACTTGTAGAAAATAGTCAGTGCTACAGGTTGTATAAAAATAAGTTAACACACAACGGCGAAAGTTGTTACAGCAACGGCGAAACTTTTCTAGACAAAGCCAGATAAAAAAATAAGTATTTTGTAAGACATTTTACGTACAAAATTCCGTTGTATAATGCGGAATTCCTTATTTGAGATAATGAAGTTATGAGTTAATACTTCGCCCTCTGCAAACTTCTCTGTGTAGTTTGCGACAGAGGTAGCGAATTGAATGTAATTACGATGAAAGAGCGTGGGTGAATTTTGGGAAAGTAACGCATCTGTGACAACACTTGTAATGAAAACGAAACAGAATGCGGAAGAATCCACACATTCCTTCGATGCTATCGTCAGTGGTTTCTCGTTTTGGAAACAACTTTGTTAGGTTCGGCAAATCACGAACTGGTATTCTCATAATCAGTCCTCTGTCATAATATGTAGTAGGGAAAAGAAATATATTACTGATATCGTACAATAATGGGGCGAACTGCAGTGTTATGAACTCAGAAGAAAAACTTCAAAACGCAAAGATCGCTAGTAAAGCATTTATTTCGAAAACTGGCTTCGGTAAGACCCGCAATGGACAGAACCAAGTTGACAGGCTAACAGGTTTACAAGTCAAGTGCATCAACTGCCCATGCACTTGACAAGTAACATAACTTATGATCTACAAATTCACATAATGAGCGTGAAAGAGTGGAAGAGTAATATACCTTATGATCTACAAATTCACATATGGAGGAGATTATTCGAATTTGTAGAGCATAAGGCATGTTAATTTTCCAAGTGTATGGACAACTAATTTTGTACATTTTTATACGTTACTTGTAAACCTATTACCCTGTCAGTTTGGTTCTAGCCATTGCAGATCCGAAGATAGTAACCTCGTCTTACCGAAAGTAGCTATGGAAATAAATGATTTACTAGCGATCTTGGGGTTTTGAAGTTTATCTTCTGAATTTATTTATAGGGGAGGAAACGAAGTTTTAAAGTCTCGTTGGCATAGAGGTCAGTAAGAGGTAAATGCCCGCATCCATATGTAATTATGTGTGACTCTCTGGCCATATACACAGCTACCCAAACCACCATGTCTTGTCGGAAGGATATCGCCTAAACACTTACCGGGATTCCTCTATAAAATGAAGTGTTTAGTGGCTGCTGACAGTTGCCTTGTTTTCTTCATGTTTTCTGTCAGGAAAGCGCATAATTATGAGAATGATAGTATTGTTTGGACAGACAACTTTGAGGTCTGTAGCGCACGTAATGAAACATTTCTAGGTGAGTTATGTGAAAATTAATAGAACGACAGAAATTGGCACTAAATGTTCAAAATAAAAGATTGGGCTACAGTCTTCATAAATTAACTAAGTTTATGATATGAGCCGCCTCGTCTCCTCATTAGCTACAACAGACAGCATGTTTCGACTTAGACCTACTCTTTTTTGGCAGAAAACAAAATGCAGTCTGCTGCAACATGGTATACTACAGGTGCAAGCAGAAACAGCGCTATCATGTTTTATCTTCTGTAAGTCCTACAAAAATATTGACGTTTCATGGAAACAGATGTTAGATATAACATTCAGTGTACTATAGCCTTAAAGATGTTAATAACCCTAAGTAAATATAAATTGTACATGTGAAGTTTAGATCTCCCTTAGCTCAAAATGGTTCAAACGGCTCTGCGCACAATGGGACTTAACATCTGAGGTCATCGACTTAGAACTACTTAAACTTAACCAACCTAAGGGCATCATACACATCCATGCCCGAGGCAGGATTCGTACCTGCGACCGCAGCGGTCGCGTGGTTCCAAACTGAAGCGCCTAGAACCGCTCGGCCACAGCGGCCGGCTTTCCCTTAGCCGTGCTTTGTGGTGCAAGATGGTGGCAGTTCGACAGGCTCTAGGAACTCGTTGTCAGGTGCACGCTCTGGAATTTCCCACTAAAAAATAGTCAGATTTTTTTCTCGGAAGAGAAATAACCACTGAAAAGATGCCCGTTCCTCAACCGACTCTCGAGTCACAATAATTTATCGATGATCCCGTCAGCGAAGTGCTTTTCAGCCGATTGCAGTCGAATGCACTCTTACCTCGAAGACAGAGCTGGGAGAGCTGCTGGTGTCGGTACGCCACGTGCGAAGCCGTTCCGCTACCTGGCGCGACGCCGGCGAGGATCGCGGCTTCGGAACCTGCGAGGAGCGAGTTCGACGCCCGTTGGCAGCCCACCACGTGTGCGATGGTCGCGCGGGGCGGGGTGCCGTTCCCACAGCCAGGCCGGGGGACGGCGAAAAAATCGCGACTCGCCTGAACAGGATTTTTGCAAACTAGGACCCGGCCCGTCTTGCGCCGCAGCTTCCCTCCTCGCGAATATAGGCCCCTTGCAAAAAATCTGCGAGGCACCCTAGGTCATTCAACCGGACGCCCCGAGGAGCGCACAAAAGGGAATTCTGCAACGGGGGGGTTTCGATCCGGTCCAGCCGGAGCACGCGTGAATGTCTCGCCTCGTAATTGGATTCACGAAAGGGAGGGCGGCATCTCAAGATAAATGCGCTCGGAACTCGCGAGCCGCCTGCCTTCAATATTTCGCCATCAAGACGGCGGCGGCGGTGGCGACTTGATGGGAAGATTCCGCTGCACCTGGGAGACTCGAGGTACGTTTGGAACCGGCAGCCGGTCCCCCACCCGCGTTTTGTCGCCTGTTGCTCGCCGTTCCACAGTCGAGGAGGACGCTTCTTCGCAGCGACAGGTTCGTTGCAGTCTGCTCGCCGTCAGTTTGACTTCCTGTCAGATTCTTAAACTAGCTACCCGCATCACACCGACACCGAATTTAAACGTTTAATGCGTTCGTGGAGTTGGCGGTCACATCTGATAAACAAATTAATTTCATCAAAGGAGCTTTAAAGGTTTTTAGTCATCGAGATTACTACGGAAGGGGAACTGTCTCGAACAGGAGCAGAGTCTGCTTTTGATTTTGGAGGGGGTGGTGCCTGAAAGTAATTTTCGAAATATGTTTCATCTTTGGCGTCTCTGTTCGGGACGAGGGGGAGGGGGGCGGGGGGATGACAGTGAAGCCTCAATCCCCTCCAGAGGTTTTCGGCGCTGTTCAGTACGTAGGGTAGCTTCACTGTAGATTTTTAATTTCCACAATTCTGTCTACTTTCCCTCCCCTCCCTAGATGTGCAGGATGCAGCTCCGCGTTCTGGCCCTGACAGGCCGATCAGATTCGACCGAACGCCGCGTCATCCTCTACCAATGGAGTCACTGGATGCGGTGTGGAGGAGCGTGAGATCAGCACACCACTCGCCCTGCCGTCAACGGCTGTTTTGGCCTTGGAACCGATACTTATCATTTAGATAGCTCCTCAGTTGGCATTACGAGGCTGAGTGCGCCCCTTTCAGTCCTCCCGCCAAGGGAAAAATCCCTGGCAGTACCAGGGAGTGAACCCGGGTCCTCCGACTAGCAGCCAATCACGCTGATCACTGAGCTACGGAGGCGGACTCCTTATAGATGCAACCTGTCATCACCTCAACTTTTAACTTGCTACACTTACTTAGGATTTTGATTGTAATAACAAACAATAAAATGTTTAAAATAATAATTTATTTCCTTTAGTGCTTGGTATATCACTACAGCATAACTTAAAAGAAACTGAAATTCGGAGAAGTATAGTTTTCCACCAGTGCTTGGTATATGGCTCTGGGCACTATGCGACTTAACTTCTGAGGTCATCAGTCGCCTAGAACTTATAACTAATTAAACCTAACTAACCTAAGGACATCACACACATCCATGCCCGAGGCAGGATTAGAACCTGCGACCGGAGCGGTCGCTCGGCTACAGACTGTAGCGCCTAGAACCGCACGGCCACTCCGACCGGCTGCTTGGTATATCATTATGCCACAACGCCAAAGGAATTGAAATTCAGAGAAGTACATTGTTTGGAAAGTGCTGCTCACAGAATGAGTCACGTAATTTATTTAAGCACATTAACAGCCTCAAATTTCCACAACTTTGGCAATGTCGTGTTTTGCACGGTATGTGATAACTCATGTGCAGTCATCATTATGAGCATTTCACGTAGAAAACCGATCCTAATACAGATCCGCAGACTGTTCAAATGGCTCTGAGCACTATGGGACTTGACTTCTGAGGTCATCGCTCCCCTAGAATTTAGAACTACTTAAACCAACCTAACCTAAGGACATCACACACGTCCATGCCCGAGACAGGATTCGAACCTGCGGTCGCGCGGTTCCAGACTGCAGCGCCTAGAACCGCTCGGCCACTCCGGCCGGCTCCGCAGACTGTGGCTATGCAGCTTGTAGATCGGGAGAATAGAACATCTTTCCGTTTTGCCGTCTCAGTTTCTGACTATGGCGGGTTTATTATGGACAACAGAAGCGATCAACGTGAGGATAGGATAGACGCCTTTACCTGGGTGGAATGTTTTCTACAACTCGTCGGGCTGCATCACCATCCATCTGGCGAAGAAGCTAAAAACTGGAATCCCTTGCCGTTATCAAGACCCTTAGTTTTAATTCGATATTATCCTCCATAGGCTAGCTAAAAGGATTAGAAATTGCTAAATAAATTAGTAAATTGTTGTTTGGCTCTGGGGGGGGGGGGGGGGGGGTCGTCGTGACTCCCATGACCTTCACCTTAGATCCGCGCCAAAGTGCACGCACAGTGATGGAGAAGGAATTCGATTGTCGTCTTTTGGGAGAAGCATTAGAGGGACAGCTCGATGGGAGCTGCCAAATACCAGACCTGCTTTTTAACCACAGCGTAACCTCACTCTCTTGCGTTTTTAAGACTGTCACAAATAAATAATTATTGGTCTCCGCAATTGGAGCAAAATATCAGCAAAAAACATTATAGGTGACAAATGCACCTAATACATCGTACCATTGCAGAACAGACAAGAGCCGGTGTTCCAACTTATCCAATTGATACGAAAGGTACAGAAAGTGGAATCATCTCGTATAATTACAGAAAGCCACTAAATCCGAAATGGAAACAATATTGTGTGAAACAGGGAAGAAAGGTTACTATGTTACACATTGAAAATTCATAAGTACGGGTTTACATTCTCACTTAGTTGTACGAATTTTTCCGGTGTTACTTTCACCTCTGTAAATATCTCTTGTTTGGCAAAAACACCAACAGGTTACGTCCTACTGTAATGTGTAAGATGAGACAGAGCTTAGCAAATGCAAGTGATAGGACCAACTCATGTTGCCTAATTCTGTAGTTGACCTATTTATCTTTTATTAATACAGTCATATTTATTGGTATTATGATTTAGTTAACTTGCTTGATCGGTTATGTATTCATTTATTTATTCGTGCATGGACGAAATGACCATGCTGTGGTACGCTTCATTATGAACAACAACACTATAACACGAAACGATGTCTCCGATGTACTGAATGCCTTACAATTATGTGCAGACAATGTTATACAGAATGTAATCAGAACTGAAATGTGTTAGATATCACATGAAAATATTCAACTTTTGTAATCTGTCGTCGTCTGTTGCGTATAATATATTGGTATGTTGATAATAATTGCTTTCGGACTGTCTAATCACAACTAAATAAAACACTATTTTTGCGCCATACTCGTTTCGCCTTTGTTCTTTGCAAGACCTCTTCGGTGTCCTGGAATATTTACACTTTTTGTCTATACTATTAGTTTAAACTTAACGCTGTATGTACAGATTATACACCGTTCTGGCACTTTTTGCTTTTCTATGATGTAGATTTGTAGTCATAATTTAGAATTCTACTTAAAGTTTTCGTGGATGTTGGTGTACATGTTGCTTTCTTGTTTCTTTGTTACAGGTATTCTTCTTCTGATAACTGCCATTTGAAATTTCGTTTTCATGTTTCACAGCACTAGGAAGTGAACACACGTTTTCGTGTTATGCTTTGGATGCTGTTGCCAAATGTCGAATGTTACTGCCCGCTACCGAATGTGTTGTTGTGGTAACTGTGATCTCTTTGTGTGTGTGTGAAATGGTATTTGTTTTGGTATGGTGGAGGGTGCCTTTTACGATTACTAGTCATTCATTCCCTTTTCTATTCCACTCGCAAATCCAGCGACCAACAGAATAATGGCTGTACGAATGCAAGGGTTGCCCAAAAACATGAAAACACCGCGAGAATTGGATGCTTGAACGTAAATGGAGATGCTATCCAAGTCTACAGACTGCGCTGTTGTAATCTCATTTGACCACAAACGGCAGGTATGCAATGTCCTACGTACCTTGCAAGTGTCAGTCATGGTCAGAATAGTGTTCTGTGTAGTTAGTTGTTAGTGCATTATGTAAGAGCTAAGTGACTTCGATCGTGGGCAATTCGTTGGTGCTCATATGGTGAGTAGGTTCTTTGGTAACCAAGGTAGGCCAAGTGTTCGGTGTTTCCAGTGGCACCATATCGAAGATCTATACAGCATCCGCTAAGTCACAACGCAGACGAAAGCGCGTGCTGAGTGGTCTTGACAAACCGTCATTGAAAAGGATTGCGACGAAAATTAAGACGATGAAAGCTGCAAAAGTCGTTGCAGATCTGAATGTCACCTTCGCGAACTCTGACAGCACCAAAACAAGAAGGGTGTCCTGTAACATGGGAACTGCAGGGCGAGCTGCAATTTCAAAACCACACGTCAGTGATCAAATCCCTGTAACACGATAACGTGGTGCCAAACCCATTAAACCTGGTCTATGGAGCAGTGGAAGAATGTCTTTTGGTCGGATGAGTCTTCTCGTATACCATTTCCAGCTTCTGACCGAGTTTTCGTCCCAACAGCGAAACATGGGGGGAGGAGGGGGGGAGGGGGCGGGGGGGGGCGGCAGGGAAGGGGAAGGGGGGGCAGCCATATCGTGGTATCCATGGGCCCCATGGTTACCTTACAAGGTCGCATTACTGTCAAGGATTTTGCCGATTAGGTCCATGCCGTAGTAGATGTTTGTTCGCCAATGGTGATGCTATGTTCCAAGATGACAGGGCTCCTGGTCATACGGCTAGCATCGCCCAAGACTGGTTTTGTGGGCACGAGGATGAAGTATCGCATCTGCCCTGGCCACCACAGCCACCAGATCTCAATATGAGCCTTGTGGCCTATTTTGAACAGAAGTGTGGGTGATGAATATCCTCCTCCATCAACGTTAACTAAACGTGACACTATTTTTGCAGGAATAATGATATACCGTTCCCTCGAAAACCACACAGGACCTGCATTTATCCATTCCGAGACGAATGGAAGATGGTTTGAATGCCAACGGTTTTCCTACATCTTTGGTTGGTTGGTTGGTTGTTTGGGAGAAGAGACCAAACAGCTAGGTTATCGGTCTGAGGGAAAGATGGGGGAGGAAGTCGGCCGTGCCCTTTCAAAGGAACCATCCCGGCATTTGCCTTCCTACATCGTATGGGCATGATTACGTGTTGGGTTTGTTGGGTTTTCATATTTTTGTCTAAGAGCTGTACGTCCTACGCCACCAAAGTCTCGGTTTCCTAGATGTTCGCGAACTCACATGGCCAGCACGATCGCTGTAGTCCTCACTGTGCAGGCGTGGGACGAGACAGAGCAGCGTCTGAACAGAGCCGCATTACTGGCACCATCCACTGACAAGGTGACGGTTACATGGAATACTGTATCACAAGATGTCAACTCTTATCTGAATGATGCTAGGCAAGACTGTAGGACTGTATTCCAGAAGGAGACGGCTGTACGCGGTACAAAAATGTTGTCAAAGACGATCTGCCAACAGGTGTATGGCACTGAGATTGTGATCATACTCAGCGTATAAGGTGGACAAAACTTCATGCGTGAGGAGTCATCACTTCAGCTTGTTGATATGCCTTTATCCGTTCTCAGACTACCCGGACATTCTGAATCAAAACTATTTAGTTATGAAAAGAATACACAACTAAAAGAGAAAACTCATTCGGTTAAATTTATACGATAACAGAAGAAAAGTAAACATGAGTTTTTAGAAGAAGTAAACATGGGTCAGCAAACGTGAGATTTGCAGATGATTGCGAATGATGGTTAGGAGCTACCATTTACTTTTCGTATGAAATATTGTCCTAATTAGTGCAAATATATTTGAATGTTAACATTTCGATTAGGTCCCCGTCTAATTGGGATACAATTTCACCCACAGCCCGTGATTGGAAAGTGTAGCACATTTTGCTGCTGATGTAAGACTACAGTTAATGCTCCAAAATGATCCAAGGTAGACAGCTGGAGGCTAGCCTGTACCTCGGCCTCCAAGTTCACCTGCGCTCAATACTTCGAATTTTTCTGTCTGGGATTATCTCGAAATTCAGGTATACTGTTGAAGAAATAGAGCATAAAAGTCTCCAGTGTTCTCGAATACGAGATAATGTGAGGGGCGCTTGAAAGAATTCGTAACTTATTGCAAAGACGAGGGCAGAACTGCATCAAAATGCGAGGACGACACGTGCAACACCTCGTCTAACACGTAAGAGTGTACAGTAAATGGTAATACATTACGCTTATGAACATACGGAATGTGGAAGGATTTGAACAGATTCTACAGCACTGTGTGCTGCATACAATAGAGGTACAGTTCGGAGACGATGGTAGTTTGTATCAGAACGGCAGTGCACTCCATCATAAAGTAGCATCTATGAGGCAACGACCCGTAGACAATAACATTCCGGAAATGGCTTGTCCTACCAGAGCCCTGATCTGAAACCAATGGAATACCTTTGGGATGAGTTAGAACATCGGCTTCGCTCCAGACTATAGTGTCCAACATCGGTACCTTCTGTAGTTTCACCTCTTGAGGAAGAATGGGCTGCCATTCTTCCGCAAACATCCAGACCCTTCACTAAAAGTGTACCTAGCAGAGTGCGAGTGGTCATAAAGGCGAAGGATGGACACAACCCAATTTAATGATCACTAATAGGTGTCCGGATAGTTTTGATCAACAGTGCACTTTGACACTGGAAAAAATCTTCGACGACCATTTTAGCAACATAACATATGTGGAACTTGATAAAACAGTAACAAAATAACAACGCCCCAAAAAGTCGTTCCCGGTAAAGAAAAGAGGTCCCACATATGTATGCCCACTGTCCCAGATGCAAGCAAACACGCAACTCAGTTGAAAATAAACACTAGCTGAGGGAAATGGATAAAGAAGACGTTGGTCTATCAACATGTGATGTGGACTTTACAAGAATCGCCTCATTAGTCCCTGTTTTATGGGTGAATCCTAACTAGCCACCAGTATCTACAGCTTCTAACAGATATGCTGACGAAGTTACTGGAAGAAATCTCTCCGGATATAAAGCAGTCTATGTGGTACGAACAGAACGATTCCCGTTCCTATTCCGCACAGATAAATACTGCCCCTCTTATGAAAGAACGCTTGGAGGTCGTTCAGTTGGTTGGTCGGTAGAGAAACAGAAAACGATCAGGTCGCTCATCAGACTTGACACCTCTGGATGTGTATCCGTGTTGATGGCCCGCAAGACTTCACCAACAACTCCCGAATCATAAAATGTAGCCTCTACTGCAGTAAGTCCAGATGACTTGCAATGTGCAGTAATATCTGTTCGGATTTTCTTTGTAACATTATATCAGTGCTCATTGTCAACATTTTGAGTTCTTGATTTGAGAGTCATCATAATAAATAAATGAACCGTACATGTGTTACGTTTTTCCTTATATTTGGTACTTTAGGGCAAACATTTGTGTGACTTCTCATTACGCACAGCCAGTGTCGGCGGCGCTATTATCTAGTTCCACATAAGCTGTAGCTAACACTATTGCGGCTTCTGTCAATTTTCTCTCATACTGTTTCACTCGCAGTTTGTCTATCGTTTATCTGAGAACATTTTGGAAGACTTAATCTCAATAATAGCTATTGACGAACGAAATCTCTGAACGTCATTCTGTCTTAGACTGTGTTAAGGAACGTTGCGAAACGGTGTGTTCAGTCGATAGCTGCTAGGTGAAGACGTTCTCATTAATGTTGGCCAAATAACTTTAGGAGAATTATATATCTATTCACAATTAAATGTTAGTAACTAGTGGCGTGTACTTCAAACGGATAATCCAGTATTACCGCAAACGGACATTAAAGAAATTAGATTTTTAGGATCAGCAAGATACGAGTTGAAAGTAGTTAAGGCTTGGCTTTAATTAACATGTAAATGAGTAAAATTAAGTGGATTAAAATTCTCTTGCAAAGGTCATCATTACGGAGAGAGAGAGAGAGAAGATGGATATATTATCATGAGTTGCAGGTGGTAATTGTCTTATTCAGAAGATGACGAGTTGTCCGCCACAGAAGGAGATAGTCACAGACAAACAAACAGCTCTCCTAAGCATCTTCTGATCACATTTTAACGTTCTCGTATTTAGGAAAGTCAGTTTACTGGGGAACTGAAATTGATCTCAGTAGTATGAGCAAATTACAGAACGCGTTTCAAGTACCAAGGCGCTGTTTCCCGTCAGACTTTGCTTTTTCCTGCTCTCCACAGGGTACGGCGTCATGTCGAAACACCATTCTCCACAAGACAGTAACGGTAGGTTGCATGTGAGCTGCTTTGGGTGCGCAGTAACGTTCGCCGGACGGTCGTTGAGGAGGCACTTTTGGAAGCCTAGATTCATCTGGCTCTCAATAGTTGCATGTCTATTCGACCGTACGCGTCTTCGCAGCCGTCGCTCACCACCGCAAACTATGGGTCGTGGTGCACCACAGTTGCCTAGGCGCAGGTTTTGGATAGCGCCATTTTGCCATGCACGATATACACTGATAAGCCAAAACATTGTGACCACTGCCCATCGCAACGCTCGACCCAACCTGGTGGCTTTGCGGGCACGGGACGTGGTATGAAAAGTATTTACGTGGAGCAGACACGGACGGGGGATCACCCAAGCGAGGATATGCTGCAAATGGGAAAATCAATTGAGATAAGTGACTTTGAAAAAGGGAAGATTATTGTTACGTAGAGCTTTTCGACGAGCATCCCAAAAACGGCAAAGTTGGTCGAATGTGCACTTGTTACAGTCGTGAGTGTGTACAGAAGCCGCGCGGGCTAGCCGCGCACCGTCTCAGGCGTCTTGTCACGGTCCGTGCCGCTCCCTACGTCGGAGGTTGGAGTCCTCCCTCGGGCTTTGGTGTGTGTGTTGTCCTTAGTGTAGGTTAGTTCAAGTTAGATTAAGTAGTGTGTAAGCTTAGGGACCGATGACCTTAGCAGTTTGGTCCCATAAGATCTTACCGCCGGCCACTGTGGCCGAGCGGTTCTGGGCGCTTCAGTCCAGAACGGCATTGCTGCTACGGTCGCAGGTTCGAATCCTGCCTCGGGCATGGATGTGTGTGATGTCCTTAGGTTAGTTAGGTTTAAGTAGTTATAAGTCTAGAGGCTTGATGACCTCAGATGTTAAGTCCCATAATCTTAGAGCCATTTCAACCATTTTGGAAGATCTTACCACAAATTTCCATCTACAGAAAGAGGTAGGAGGACAGTGAAACTACTACTACGCTCTAAATAGTTGGACGTACGCGACTCTTGCAGAACGTGCGGTCCGAAGGATTGTCTGCTCTGTAAAGCGGAATAGATGGTGATCTGTAGCATCTCTGCCGAAAGAGCACAGTGTTGGTGTACGCACACCATGTACATCGTAAATCGCATCTACCACTCCTACGTGTTCATATGTTGATCCGACAACATCGTCAGTTAAGAGTGCAGTAAGCACCGTCGGGATTCGACCGTCGATCAGTGGAAACGTGTCAGCTCTTTGGGTGAATCACATTTTTGCTACACTAGGTCGCTGGTCGTCTCCACAAACGCCGTCATCGGGGTGAACGGTTGCTCGAAACGTGCAGCCCGAAACGTGTTCAAGCTAGGAGAAACAATGTTATGCTATGGAAGACTTCTTTGTCTGCATGGGACCTATGGTAGTAATTGAAGACACGCTGACAGCTTCGAACCACCTACATCAATTCAGCTTGACGTCTTCTCGACGGTGATGTCACCTTTCAGCAGTATAACTGTCTGTGTCTGGAAGCCAGAACCGTGCTAGGGTTTGAGGAGCATTGATATCTCGGCGACCAAATTCGCCTGATGTAAATCCTATGGAAACCATGTGGGTCGCTATCGGGTGCCATCATCGCGTACGAAAATCAACGGCCCGTCATTTACGCGAGTTACATGACCCGTGCGTGGACATCTCACGCCACATACCCTCACAAATCTACCACCAAACCGTCGGATCCCTGATACGCAGAATCAGTGTTGTATTTCTTTCCAAATACGGACAAACAAGGAAGTAAGCAGGGGGAATAATGTTTTGGCTCACCAGTTTATTTCAATACAGCGGCAAGCGAATTGTTTACAAACTTAGCCATTTCGGAAATGCTTCCACCTTGTCCCGAAAACTGATGCCCTTTTGGCCGCTAGCTAGCTAAATCGCTCCGTTTCCGCGTTACGACGACTGTACTGTTTCCCATGTCCCCCGGACACGCTTTATACATCCTCCACTGCAAGCCTGCCACCTGCCGTTTGTGAATGGTTATTGAACGTCCAACGGAGGCGGTGATCACATTAATGTGATTGGACCACCACTCCACTGGCGCATTTCAGGCTGCTATTTTAAAGGTTCGAGAACCGATCCGCTTTGTACTTACTACGGCGCCGTGTCTCGATGTCTTTTTCATACAACGTCATTTGTCAGCTAGAACCTGAAGACGATGACAATAAACTTCACTGACACATCACGTTAACTGGATGCTTTTATCCTGCACACAGTACGATGCACGGAAATTACAGCGTTAGCACGCCCATGCAAGGCTCTGGAAGACATTGTTAAAAAGATATGAACATGCTCCCTGCACTAGACACGGTGGACAGAGAGGATCAGAGGGACGTTTCCGCTAGGTCCAGCAACAAGTGTTCCTTCTCTACTCCTCCTCCTCCTCCTCCTCCTCCTCCTGCCCCCCCTCCCTCCACCCCCTCCCTCCACCCCATCCCTCCAATCCCCACCAAGTCCAGCGCGGAACACAGCACGAACCGTTTTCGGAGAGTCCTATACACGTGGTGCGTCGGCCACCAGTTGCATGGGCCGAGCGCGAATACGGCAGGGCACGTCGCCCATTTACCCTCCCCAGCCTCCCCCCCTCCACACCCCTCGAGAGGACCAAACGGGCCCTGGAGCTCGCCAAACAACTACCCGCCCGCCCTTGCCGGCAAATTTGCATTTGCACAGATCGCGAACTTGCCTTGCCATTTCTTTTTATGCGCCCGACGCTCTGCGAAAACGGCGGGAGATGGCATGGCCAACCTGACGGACTGAAAACTTCCCCTGGCAGCAAGGGAGCCGGTACCTGTAGAGGAATGCTCTGCGCGCGCGTGTTATCTACCCATGGAAGGTGTTTCTGAATGGTTAATTTTTCTCTGCTATCTTTGTTAACGCGTACCGTAAAGTCTTTAGTTAGTTACACGTACAGAGAACATTATCTGATATGAATGAGCACGCAACAATAAACAATACTCTATACGCTTATGATACAGCCCTATTGGCTGCTTCACATTTTTTTAAAAAAAATATTTAAATGCTACAATAAAATTTTCAATTATTGAAATGAAAACCATGACAATAATAATCAAATACGACATAAAATTTAAATTTGCTGTAGGCGATAAAAGAAAAAACAACTTGATTCACAATTGCTATATGAGTTTCCAACAGCACATGTTAAGAGTTAAGGCGTACAAAATATAACTGGACAAATGGATGAATAAAAAGATATCTGTAAGTGGGGGTTTCGAGAAGAGTTAAGAATAAAAGTGTATAATGATATGATAAAACCTCAATACTAGGCACGAGAGAAGTATGGCTTCTGAAGGAAAATTATTAAGTAAGAGGAGAAGCACAAGAAAAGGGGCTACTAAGATCTGTATTATATGAAAATTTAATACACGAAAACATAGACATTGACTTACAAAAGTCACTAGTTGTTACAAATGCCCTAGTTGAGACGTGAGAGAGAACCAGCATACCCAGGGCTACACGTATGTCTCACGGGACAATGCCACTGCAGACATTGCAATACGTCTCAACAAGAACAGAGGACACAATTGTACAATTAGAACACCATTGGGGAACTCTGAATACTTGGAAATAAGACAAGGACTTAAGCAAGGAAGTATTCTATCTCCTGCACTTCCTAATGTTGTGATGGATGGAATGAATAGGGCAGTTTAAGATATAGTAAAAGAAAAAGACAAAAAAATGATTTTTGCAGACGATATGGCAATATGGGGTGATAAAGAGGTAGATGTGCAATTACAACTTGATGCGTGGAAGGAAATAACGAAAAGGTATGGATTAAAAATAAATAAAGATAAGAGTCAAGTAATGGTATTTGGAAGAGAGAAAGGGATCAACGGAAATATTACCTTGAATGGAGAACCCCTCAAAGTGGTAGACAGTTTCACTTATTTAGGGAGTGAAAAATCTAAGGATGGAAGAATAACTAACGAACTTAATAGGAGGTTACAGAAGGGAGGCAATTTCTGCCAAACAATAAAACACCTGATTTGGAATAAGGAAGTTTCAGAAAAAGCAAAACTCCTTATGTATAAGAATTATAACTTCCCTATTGTCACCTATTGTGGAGAAACATGGACAATGACAGAAAGGGACTGGAGCAGACTGCAAGCAGGGGAAATGAAATGTATCAGAGCAGTTAAGGGAAAAACAAGAATGGACAGAGTAATGAATGCAGAGATTAGACAGGATCTTAAAGAAGAAAGTATGAGAGAAGAAACTGAAAAAAAAAGATATTAAGATGGTATGGGCATGTTAAGATGATGCATGGGCAGAGACTCCCCAAAATTATGGAAAAACTAAAGATGGATGGGAAAAAGACCTAGAGGGCGCCCAAGAACATGGTGGAAGATGCGAGTGAGAATATCTGTGGAAAGGAGAGGTGTGACCTGTCAGCAAGTGAAGGAAGAAAAGTGGTGGGAGGACCGAGCCAAATGGAGAGGACTCCTCAGCACCGAGACCCGGCAGTAGCTGGAGCGGGATCCGGATATAAATAGATAGAGAAGAACAAGTAACGTGGAGCGACCAATGAAACGAAGAGGTTCTGCTCTTTATTTGGGAACCAGACTTCATCCAACCATTGACCTGGAGGAAAACAAAGAAGAAGAAGAAAACGAATTATGTGTGTCATATCCCTGTTATACAGGATAGACTGCCTTAGACTTGTTGCAACAGCGGATGATCCACATAACATACATACACCTAATATTTCATATACGTTTCAGCATAAGGGAAAATAATTTCCGACAAGTGATAATACTCACTGGAACAAGTATTTTGCTTTGTGGCTGACACTTCTCTTTTAACTTTTTCATATCGCGTATATATATATGACACTTCGCAAAACTTTTCAAACAATAGGATGTACTTCTAATGATGTTCTATACCTCGTACAGAGAGGACACTGCAATGATTTAACTCGTATCGTTATATGCAGCGAGACATCCACAAAAATAACCAGGAAATATACAGAAATGTGAGGCGTAAGTCGGCCTACACAGCGCAATTACATACCCGTTACACCATGTTTACGGCGCAGTTGTGGTGTAAAATCTCGTAACGTCGAGGTCGCAGGTGCTTGTCCCACTTTGGGTATGAGTAGTGTTGTAAACGCTCACTCACAATTTGTCCATTATAACAAAGCAAGATAATAACAATAATAATAATAATAATAACTGGTGAGAAATATAACCCGGTCAAAAACACTGAAACTCAGCTCAAATATAAAAACAAAAATAGTACCTCCCCGATCACAGGGCACACAACACCTGCTAAGAAGTAGACCTACTTCGCTGCATTTAATTACCGTAATTTGGTCAACATCTTAGTACATAAAAATATGTTATTAGTGCTAACCACGTAGGAGAGTTCGTTTTCATAACTTGAGACATTATACGTACGTTTCGAGGAGATAGGTTTTAGTTTTTTGTAACATAACCGCTGCAATTAATAGCACTGGGTATCACAAAAATTAGCAACTTACAAAGTCGTAATCAACAGATTACTGAAACAGTGGTAAAGGAAATACACGAGAGAATATTGTCAATGGACTGACGATACTACCTATCCGACATAATGGCTTCAAATTACATGTCACGTAAACAACTGAAACCTTTCGAAAACACAAACCACGGAATAAGGAAACCCTCAACATAAAGTATCGGTAATAAGTTCGCAACAACCGCAATGAACTGCCCCATGCCCGAAACTCTTTCATTCACAGAAACTGAAGACAAATGTGAGAGAACTTTTTATCAATTTTCGATTCGATGGTAAGGTATAAGCTACATTTTCAAAGATATTCATCATCTGGATTTGCAGCTACTTGTGTTTACCGTGTTTGTAGTTAAAATAGCTGGAAGTAAGGTCCGCCAGTTATGCAAAAGACCGTTTTTTCATAGGTTAACTAAAAATTAAAGCCAATGAGAATATATGTTTGTTATGTGCATTGAGGCACCGAAAGTTCACTTACCATATTCCCTGGTTCATTGAATGTGAACAAGCTGTAAAACCTGAGGTGAAAGTTTTATCTTCTTCCGATTTACTTTTATTTTTCTTCGTTACGCTGCACTGTCTGTCAATGTGGCCGTAAATGTTGCAATTGAAGTACCGTCGCCCCTTATTGCCAGTGCTTGCTTGTGCACCTGTTTTCCTTGAACATGCCTTTTCCCCTTGAAGACTGCTTAACTCTCTGGCTCTGTTACTTCTTGTAATAGCTTTGTTTTTATAAGATCTGCACCGATTTTTGTTCCTGAGCTTCCACTTGCCACTATGATCCCTTTGTATGATTCGTGCAAACCGGCCAAGCCACTCATCACTGATAGAAAATATAAGTTTTCGTGTTTTATGAACGGTTGTCATGATTTTGTTCTTAAATTTTTAGACGCAACGTCAGAAAACGTAACTTGTCTACCACCAAGGATCATATATTACACACAACCTGTACCACAGAATGAATTCAAAGGCAAGATCACCAATACAGGAAGACAAAATAATTTATGTAGTAGAAGGTGCTTTCTAGCATTAAATGTGGAACTCGTAATTAGCAGTATGCGGTGCATTCGGGAACACAACCGGTAACGTGATAAGACTGATCCTAATGGAATACGGAATTATTGCTTTCTTTCGTCGACCCCTTCTGTTGTACCATTTCAGTGTTATCAGTAATCAGCATGAGGTGTAACTACAAATTCATGAACAACTTACAAACTACAGAATAGTCTGAGTAGTGCCCCTAGTAATTTTCTTGATGTTGGTGTTCTGACAACTTGCCTTAGGGTAAGATTATTTATTTCTTACGAAGAAGCAAACAGAAACAAAACTGACTACTATAAATTACTAGAGGAAGTGGTTCAAATTTCGGATAGAGTCTAAATTCGGGCTAGCTAGATATCTGTTACTGGGAGGAGTTGAAGCCTAGCAGAAACGATGTAAAACAGCACTCCACGCCAAGTCAATTTTTCTGTGAAACCGCCACAACAGGTCATTGTTCTATGCGATTGTAATCAACGTAACTCAATTTTATCTTAAGACTTTTGTTGGCATGCATTCATTATTTTTCCATATAGTTTCTGTGTTCACGAATATTCTTCTCTTTAGTGTGTCATATTGAGGGTAATCATAGCTGGTAGAATATCTTTAATTTCAATAGATATTAATTACTTTTCGTTGTCTTGTATTTAAGCTAAAAATTACGTACCGTTAGTAGTAATGGACGAAATTCATGCTACTGTGCATGGTCTAAATTTGGGCTATAGTCAGATGATTCACCATTTTCTCAATATGATTGTTCTGTACCGTTTTAGTTTTAAAATTCCGAGAGCAAAGTCAAAAAATTTTTCGGAGTGAAAGAGGAGAAACGAATAGAAAGAAATATGATCAAAGCAACTCGTCAGTCGGAAATAAAACTGTAGAACAACTCCCTCAAGACGTCTCACCCACTTCGGATGGTTCTCTGCTGGGAACATCTGTCGTGTTAGTCACTTTAATTCAGGAGATTCAGCCAAACTGGTCTGCTTCATCGCCTGTTAGTCCGTATGACATTTCTCCTGTTCGTATGGTAAACGCAGTAAAAAGCAGCAAAAGACGTAAAGCCGTAGAATGTGTTCTGATAACTGGCGCTCCTTATAAAGAATGTTATAAATATAAACGTTTCCTACTGAGGGACAATTTCTAATAATCCTCCCAAACGAAAAACTGTGAAAAATAAACCGATGTTTCACAAAAAAGAATGTGAACTCTTATTCAAAGAAGTGAAGGTAGAAAAAAATAAATGAAAAGGAAAAGTACAAATGGAAATGGACGAAAAAGCAGGAATGTTGACGACGAGTATTTTAGACTTCGCTGCAGGAAAAAACAAGCCAGACAGTGATGACGCAGAAGGCATTTTTTGTGAAGGAAACTTTTCTGATGTGCAAGGAGAGCTGTGTATTATGTGCATTATGTGCAGTATGTGGGCACACGATGAATGTGCAGGGGCTGAGAAAAGCATTTATATTGGAGACTTTTGTCAAGAGAATAGGAAGTGACCATATTTTTTGATAAACTGAAGTCATTTAAAAATAAAAATATACCGTTTTATTTTTCAACTTTGGTATAATATGTTTCTAATATTCAACTCTATAAAAAATTCTTTTTCATTCATTTTGCTGAGTTTTATGAATGATTTCTCGGCATTTTTAAGACTATCCCAAATTTAGACCACACTTTTAATTTGTATCAACTTGCTAATATTTTTTAAGTCCAAAATATGAAGCTTTACTGAAAGTATGTTACATTTTACCATAATGATTTAAAGCAGGATATTTCAAAGTTTTGATACTTCAAAGTATTGCTTGCTGCAAGAGTCTAATTTATTTTCAGCAGAACGTTAGTTACGTCTTAAGAAGTATATTGTAGCACAAATTTAGACCACTTCGTCTACTTATACAAATCTGTATTGAAAAAGTTTGAGTCGTGTAATGACTTTGACGTACAGTTATGGGACTTGTTTCAGATGCCATTTGGGGTGATTATTTTTGTACGCGAAAGACCTCAAATGACTCCCTTGAAGAGAAGCGTGGCGCCTACCTAACAATCGTTTTAAGTATAATCGTTCTTTTGGCGAAAATGGGCTTTTTAAGTAGGAATAAAGTGACGTCAAGCAACAGCTGCAGTTGCAGCCCAGAAGAAGGTGATAGTTACCAAACGCAAAGGAAAAACAGTGTTCCATACAAGATGTGCAGCTATTACTTGTATGCACAGCCACACCGAACTGGTCACTTATAAAATGTGACAAATGTGTGAGTTTTAGTCTGCTGCGAATTATGCAATCGAATTTTCTGTTCGTTACCCCTTGCTCTTATATTTTATGAATTGAGAGAATTACGCGTTAAGTTGATCCTTAAGGTAACTTATCGCCCTTATGTTCCTGTATTTGCGCAGTTCTAATTCAAATTCAACTTCGTCCTAGATTCAAACAGATACACGAAGCTCGAATTTTGTTCACAATATCACTAAAAATTGATGCTGCGCTGTCATAATCATGTCTCATAATCACTTTTTTCGGGTAGGGCATAGTTCAAAAAGAAGAATGATGTTCTTTTCATCCTCTGTTTCCTAAGCAGTAGTTAGAGATGTAAAGTAATAATCAACTCCAAGGTCGGCTTGGACACCACACTAGCCGTTTTACTGTTTGGACAGCGAGGAAACTTATCCTCCTGACACGGAAATGATGTGAATGAAAACTTTATTGCTATGTTCGTCGTAAGTGATGCACGATAACGTAAGTCAAGTGTCAACTAGATCTGCGTAACAGGTTTGCTTACACGGCTCCTTGAAGTAGACCGCGCGCGCTCGCGCCTGTGTGTGCGTGTGCGTATTTGTGATTCTAACAGATGAAACGGAATATCATGCAGTCATGATTTGTTTACCTTTTCTTCTTGTAGGGGCGGCGTGGCTTATAACCAACGGAACCTCGCATTAGCGAGAACGGCGGTTCAAACCCACGTTCGCCCATCCGGATTTAGGTTTTCCATAATTTCCCTAAATCATCCCAGGAAAATACCGGGATGGTTCCTTTGAAAGGGCGTGGCTGATTTCCTTCTCCTTTCTTGACTCAATCCGAGCTTGTGCTTCGTCTCAAATGACCTCGACGTCGCCGGAACGTTAAACATAATCTTTATTCCTTTTCCTTTTTGGAAACTCATTCATAGTTGGTGAAGGTTTTATGAAGCAAAAAATTGTTCACCTTCTGCACTTCAAAATTTGGCAACTCGATTCAAATTTGGCCGTATTTCTTTTAATGATAATCCACGTGAAGTAAGTCACAATTATGAAATTCCAAATGAAAATATCGAGAAACTTCAGAGGACGATAGTGGCTGATTCGCGACTGAAGGTGTGTGGAAGAGCAGGAGACATGCGCATAGCAAGATAAACTGCGGTTCATTTCACGCAAAGAGCTACGTACGAGGAATTTTCGTACAAAATGAGTGGCAATTTTGCTACAGGCGGACTTCTTTTTACGTCAGTACTGGGCTGTCGACACAGATTCCATTAGGAGTAATGCAGGACAGGCCTAATAACGAATAAGAAAATAATGCGGGTAAGCTACTATCAGTAGTATTGTGGACGCATTATGTCAGCCAAGAAAGATAAGAAGCTATCACCCTCCACAGCAGTACAAATTTATATGCCGCCCAGCTCCGCTGATTATGAGGAGATTGAAAGAATGCAAGACGGGAGAAAGGAAAATATTCAGATAGTTAACGGAGATGAAAAATTTACTAGTAAAGGGTCAATGGAATGGGCTATAGGAAAAGGAAGAAATAGTGGGACAACATGAACTGGATGAAAGGAATAAAAGGAGGAGTTGTTTGGTAGATTTGGTAGCAAGATTTAATGAGTAGCAACTCTTGTTTTAAAAGCGATGACAAAAGATTACGTACGTGGAAGAGATCTGGGGACACTGGAAGTTTTCAGATTAACTATATAATAGTAAGACAGAAATTTCGAAACGAAAATTAAGACATTTCCAAGGATAGATGTGGCCTGTGACCATAATTTATTGGTTATAAGCTGCACATTAAAACTGAAGAAATTGCAAAAAGATGGAAAATTAAGAAGATGAGACCTGGATAAATGAAAAAACCGGCCCGTGAGAGTTTCAGAGGGAACATTCGGGAACGTTGGACTGAAACATGGGAAAGGAATGCAACAGAAGACTAATGGGTAGCATTGAGAGACGAAACAAATAAGGCAGCAGACGATCACACAGGTAAAAAGACAAGGCCTAGCAGAAATCCCTAGATAACATAGGAGATAGCGAATTTAACGAACGAAAGGCGGAATTATAAAAATGAAGCGGGCGAATATGAATACAGAAGTCGAAAACTGAAATAGAAAGCGCATTGTGGATATGCAGGGATGGCTAGAAGATAAATGCAAGGCTGTAGAAGCATGCATAAATAGGGGAAAGATAGATGCACCTACAGAAAAATTAAAGATACCTTTGAACAAAAGAGAAGAGTTGTATGAATATCAGCAGCTCAAGTGGCAATCCAGTGCTAAGCAAAGAAGGGAAAGCTGGAAGAAATTTATAGAGAATCTATAAAAGTGAAACAAATTCCAGTACAATACTATAGAAAGAGAAGAGAAACTAACCCTCAGACTTCAAGAAGAATGCAGTAATTTCAAGCTCAAAGAAGGCAGCTGCCGACAGGTGTGAATACTACCGAATCAACAGTTTCATGGTTATAAAACAATGACACGAATTATATAGAGAAGAATGGAAATCTGGTAAAAGCAAACCTCAGGGAAGAGTAATGTGATTTCCTAAGAAATGTAGGAACGGGGAGGCAATATTAAAATTACGACTTAACCCAGCAGAAAGAATGAAGACAGGCAAACCTAGGTTAATAAAATTTTTAGATTTACAGAAAGATTTTGACAATATTGAGTGGCCTACATTCCTTGAAATTTTGAAGATGGAAGGGATGAAACAGGGGGAGAGTAAGTTTATTTAGAACTTTTACAGAAACCAGACGGCAGTTATAAAAGTCAAACGACGTGAAAGGGAAGTAGTGCTTCAGAAGGGAGTGACAAAGGGTTATTATAGTTAGTCCCTGCTGTTATTCAGTCTGTATCTCGAGCAAGCAGTAAAGGAAACCAAGGAGAAATTTAGAAAGGGAACTGAAATTCAGAGGGAAGAAATAATAAACTTTGTGGTTTGCTAGTGAGATTATAATTCTGTGAGGGAGGACAAAGGATTAGGAAAAGAAGTTAAACGAAATGGATAGTGTCTTGAAAAGAGTTTACAAGTTGAACATCAACAAAAGTGACGCAATGGTAATGGACTGTAGTCGAGTTAAATCAGGCAGTGCTGAGGGAATAAGATTAGGAAATGAGACACTAAAAATAATACACGAGTTTTGCTATTTTGGCAGCAAATAACTGATGATGGCGGAAATGGAGAGGATAAAAAAAAGTCGATGGACAATAGCAAGATAAGAATTTCTGAATAAGAAGAATTTGTTGACATTTAAAATGAAGTTCAGTGTTACCAAGTCTTTTCTAAAGGTATTTATCTGGAGTGTAACCTTACATGGAAGTGAAACATGAACGATAAACAAAATCAATAGTTCAGACAAGAAGAGAATAGAAGTTTCTGAAATGTGGTGTTACAGAAAAATACTGAAGTTTGAGACAGGTAAATCGAGTAACTGATGAAGAAGTACTGAACCTAATTGCGGAAAAAGGAAATTTATGTCACAACTCGATTTAAAGAAGGAATCAGTTGACAAGACATTTCCTAAGGTATCGGGTAGTAATCATTTTGATAAAGGAAGTGAGGGAATAAAAAGTGTAGAGGGAAACCAAGGCTTTGGCTGTAGGTTGCGGCAGGTACGTAGAGACGAAGAGGTAACGCACGGGATATGCTAACATGGACAGCTGTATCAAATAAATCTTCGAACCTAAGAGCACAACAACGTACAAAGGATCACCAGCTTCAAACTCTCTAAACTGGCGTGCTGTGATACTTTTGTATAGGGCAAAAGACGAGGATTTACTAACTGAACCGGAAGGTTTTACTTACAATAAGGTAAAACACTTCTGTTGACTTTAATTAGCTCTAGGCAGACTTCTTGGTGAATACTGTCTCCTTCACAAACGAAAAAGACATACGGAACAAATTGAAAGATTTAGTTATAGTAATAGGACCATACACATATACACAACACTCAATAAAAATGTGAGGGAAGGAACCCCAGTAAAGTCCTGCAAAACAATGCTCATACCATCTATATTCTATGGCAGTTAGACTTTCAGAATAACAGCTGGAAATGAACGAAAAATACAAGGAGTACAAACTGCAGAATTGAAGTTTTTAATATGAGCAGCTGGCTAAAGACCTTTTTATATAACAAGGAATACGACAATCACAAAAGAGCTAGAATAAATGAACAGATCAAGGAGTATAGAAATAAATGGAGAGATCATGTCCAAAATAATAATGAATTATCGAGCAATAGGGAATAGATCAATATGTAGACGAATAAAGAGGTGACTAGGGGAAACGAAAACTAACTACAGACAATAGAGGCACTTTACAAGATCTAACACCTGACAATAGAAGAAGTACTATCTCTAGGTATCTGTTCTCGACTGAGTCAGAAATACTGGAAATTTCTAAGCAGTTATCTGTGGTGGAGGCCTGGCAGTGGCTTAGAATTCTTAGGAAGTACCACAACAAAGCAGAGGAGGCGAGCGATCATCAACGTAGCTCTTAGACATGGCACTGTAAATGAATGAATCGTTTACAGATAGCTTAAGGAATCCTAATATTGATATTCCGAACATTGTGCAAATGCTTTCGCTACAGAAAATCTGAGACGTCAATTTTAATATTCGCCATGCTCTTGCGCCCTAGAAAGAGCTTTTATTTTTGCGAGTCCAGTAATCCCTGCTGCCTTGCAGAAAATGCTGGTGGGACAAAATTGTGTGTGCAAGGGACTCAGCGAATGCTAGAATTCATAGCACTGTATCTGGAACGGAGGAAAATGCAAAAATTATACATTTGTACCATTCCACCCTCTGTTTTAGCATACACGCGAATGTTTAACGCGTTGAAGAATCAGCTCCCAGGAATGTTTTTTGTGTTTCTTCAGTGCGAAAAGTAAAAGTCCTGCTAATATTCGTGTAGGTACTAGTACGTCGTTTGCAGACGTTAAAAAACTGCCCTTCTACCCAATTAGGGTTTCTTGAAATATAATTAACGGACGATGCATAGAATTTTAGAAAGTAGAGCCACAAGTGTGGAAAATACAGAAGAAAAGTTAGCTTTTCACAACATTAACAGTTAGTTTAAAGTGGCAGTGTTAATTAAAAAACGAATTTCGTCCTTTGACGAAACAGTATTTTTTTTCAGACTGAAGAGCGATAGCTCATATGTCTGAGAATAAGCTCCAATAGTGGGAAAGTGCCATTCATTCATATTTAGCTAAAAAAAGTGCCTACATACGTTGATGAAGACATGTTTCCAATAAGTTAGTTGAACAACCTCCCGAGCTTTCGCAGCCAGAAATGGCGTGTTATTCTGTTCCTGTCTGCTCCATCTACACCTGCATAATCACTCTGCAATTACAATTACTGGCAGAGGGTTCATCGAAACACCTTTAAGCTATTTCTCTACAGTTTTTTCACGTCCGAAGGAGAATGTTGGCAATAGAAATTTCGCAAAAAACAAAAATCCTGCTGGAACGGAAACGCTTTTGTTTTAATGGTTGACACCCCAATTTACGTATCATATCCTTGGCACTTTCTTCTCTATTTCGCTATAACACAAAACGAGCTACCCGTCTGTGTACTTTTTCCATGTACTCCGTCAATTCCATATAATGCGGACCCCACATCGCACAGCAGCAGTCCAGAAGAGCATGGAGAAGCATAGTGAGGCAGTCTTTTTAATAAACCTGTTGCATTTTCCAAGTGTCGTGCCAATAAATCACAGTCTACGGTTCGCTTTCCCAACATTATCTATGTGATAGTTCCAGTTTAAGTTCTCGTACCTGTGATCCCTAAGTATTTGGTTGAATTTACAGCGTTTAGATTTTGTGTGATTTACCGCGTAACAGAAATTTAGCGGATTCCATTCACGTCCTTCCGCCATCACACCAGTGTATGTTCTGCAAGCCGTGGACATCATGCTGTTACACATCAGCATAAATGTATTCATACAGCAGACTTAATAATTTTGCCTGGGATATATTGCTCGAGATGCCAATTAAAAGTAGCTCTAATATTCCACTCGCGAACAATATTTTCGTTAATTTTCTGTTCGTTGCAGGGCTAATGTCGTAACTGGCAATCTGGTTCCAGATATATTCCCAACCGGTAGGGAATCAAACGTTTAAAAATCATCATGAATTTGTAAATTCAAACCTACGACATAATGTTGCAAATTCATGGGAACATTTTATATGAGAGAAAAAACTACTGGCTCTCAAATTGGAAGTTGGTTTGCATATCAATGCTGATGCCTACTGCAAAACGTTATAAAAACAGCGTCAGGTTTATCAAACGAAAATCAGTGGAATGCTATCGCGAATAATGCTTTTACTATTTGACAACGGTCGTCTGCATACAGTAGCCGGTGTGTTCCTTCTGTTCGGCAAAGCTTCCCGTATCCGCCTTACAGAGCACAACACACGCCAAATGACTTCCGTTTGTTTCCAAAGGTAGAGTAATGCCAGCTTGGAAAGAATGTAACAGGAGGTTGAAAGGCAGACAAAATACTTCGAAATGCCAGCTTGGAAAGAATGTAACAGGAGGCTGAAAGGCAGACAAAATACTTCGACGACGTCTGAAATAACAAACTTCTGGCCAGATCACAAATTTGTTTGGACAGAAGAAATGGTGCTACAGACAAATTTACAGTACTTTATCTTTAATTGTCATATAAGCCGTATTCGATGAAACGTAAATGTCAAGGAAGAAGGCCTCCCGTGTGGCAACCACAATTTTTTCACTGTCTCACGTAAGTAATCAACAGAATATTGTTGATAAAATAAGCGTTGGCAAACAAACATCGTTGCTGCTCTGGTAGTGGAGTCCACACTTCACTTGGTAATAATTCCATTTACAAGAAACTTTGTTTCCCAGTTTACGGTGATAGTTATAGAAGAATCGAATGGGAACACTCGCAATAGCATATTATTTTCAGTCAGTGCTCTGGTTCTGTTCCCTTAGACAAGAAACAAACAGCGAGAAGAGATGAAAATTGCAAATCAAAATTACTTGTGCATTATGCTGCCTCAGAAACCCGGTGTTCTAGACAGCGGGGGATTGTTAAATGGAACAGGCCAAAGGGATTGTTGTATAAAGCAGAGAGTGATGCTTCGGTTACACAGATCGGTATGACTGAGCGTTCACGAACTAATACGAATCTGATGAATACAAAATTAATTTGCGTTTAGCGACGCGAATTAAGTACTAAATGACACTGTTCTATAAGTATAAATACCGTCTAACAACGGCAGTGAGGCGGGCTGTGGCAGCAGATCGGAAGGTTCTTACCGCACGCTTACACGTAACGCGTTTTTGGGCATTAGTGCGGTATTACAATTGCGCAGAACGCCGTTTTTGTGGAATGCAGACAGTTGATGTCCAGACATTTGTCAGATATTTCGCGATTCTTCATTGTTAGCAGGGTACTACATACTGTCATTGAGCAAGCTGTGACGGAAAGCAAGAAGAAATTTGGAAAGAGATTTTACGTTCAGAGAGAAGAAATCAAAACTTTTACATTGGCCGATAAGAAGGTAATTTTTTCAAAGCTGAACGGAATGGACATAATATTGAAAAGAGATTATAATATGAATATAAAGAAGTAAAGAATGGTAATGCAATGTAGTCGAATAAAATCAGACTGTGTCGAGAGAAAGAGATTAGGAAAGGAGACACTAAAAGTAACAGACGAGTCGGCAATTTGGGTGGCTCTGTAAAAAGAAATTTGCTGTCATCGAATATAAATTTAAATGTTAGGGTGTCCTTTCTGAAGATGTTTATCTGGAGTGTAGCTTTCGATGGAAGTGAAACGTGTACAAAAAATAAACAGAGCAGACAAGAGGGAATAGAAGCTTTTGAAAAGTGGTGCTTAAAAAATCAAAAAATTAAAACGTTGAAGATCAGATTAGATCGGATAACTAATGAGGAATCTAATTGGGAACAAAAGAAATTAGCGGCACGACTCAACTAAAATAAGGGATCGGTGGATAGGAAACTTCCTGAAGCACGAAAGAATTATCAGTTTAGTAATGGGTGTTGGGTAAGAACTGAAGAGGGACATCTAGGCTTGACTACAGCATCCAGATTCAAATCGATGTAAGTTGTGGTAGTTATGCAAAAATTAAGAGGTTTGCACAACACAGACTAGCGTTGAGAGCTGCGTCGAACCAGTCTTTTAGAGTGAAGAGCATAACGACAAAAAGAACAACAACAACAACAAGAGAGAGAACAGAAGAAAATACGCAAGTATGCATCTTCGAAAAAAATCAAATGGCTCTAAGCACTATGGGACTTAACATCTGAGGTCAACAGTCCCCTAAGACTTAGAACTACTTAAACCTAACTAACCTAAGGACATCACACACATCTATGCCCGAGGCAGGATTCGAGCCTGCGACCGTAGCAACAGCGCGGTTCCGGACTAAAGCGCCTAGAACCGCTCGGCCACAGTGGCCGGCTTGCCTCCTCGAGATGATTGACGTCTTCCTTTTAACATCTTGTAAAATTTGCAAGTTTCAAGTACATTGTCTCTGTGTTTTCATTACACGCTTTATACCCACCTTTATTGTCATTAGTGTATGTCTTATTACAATAGTTCTCGAGAATATGGTCTATAAGTGAGTTCTGTGCAACTTCTATTGCCCAACAAAAAATAGATCAGCTGTCTAATAGTTGGTAACATGGCCCTGCTCAGTTAATGCATAAATGTTTCTCGGTTTTCTTGCCGCATGAGATTTGTTTGTATACTCGAGCTTACAACGGTTTCATCTCTTCTCATCGTCAGGACTTAACTGTCTTACTAATATTCCGTGTGGTACTTTCGTACGTAGTTGGTCGTATTATGTCATGGAATCTCCGTATGCTGCGAGAGTATACATCGATATCTGTGGCGGTGAGACATGGTGATTCCGATAAATAACAGTAACTCAGCTTACTTCTCTGTAGCATTTCAGCATCTAACGTCCGTTCTTGTGTACCATGGATATAGTCCCACTCAGTTAAAGCTGTTTATGCAAATTTTATTCTCAACGGCATCTCTAATGACAGTATCTCAGTAGGACTATGGATGGGATAAGATTTTCCCTTTACCAGACGTAATGACAGCTTGCCCAGTGTTATTCAAACTGTATATTGATCACGCTGTGACGGAAAGCAGGGAGTAGTTTAGAAAGGTAATTTAAGTTCAGAGAGAAGTAATAAAAACTTGGAGGTTTGCTGATGACATTGTAATTCTGTCAGAGACAGCGAAGGACTTGGAAGTGCTGTTGAGCGGAAAGGGCAGTGTCTTGAAAGGAGAATATAAGATAAAGTTTAACTAAAACAAAACAAGGGTAATGGAACGTAATTAAAACAGGCGATATTGATAGATTAGGAAATGAGACACTAAAAGTAGCAGATGAGTTTGGCTATTTGGGCTGTAAAATAACTTATGATGGCCAGGTAAAGAGAATATAAAATACAGAATGACAATGGAAAGAAGAGCGTTTTGAAGAACAGAAATTTGTTAACATCGAAAATGAATGTAAGTGTTAGGAAGTCTTTTCTGAAGGCATTTGTTTGTCACTTCGACGAAAGTGAAATGTGGCCGATTAGCATTTCAGACAAGAAAAGAAAAGAAGCTTTTGAAATGTGGTGTTGCACAAAAACGCTGAAGATTAGATGGGTAGGACTCTAAAGTAATGAGAAGGTACTGAACAGAATTTGGGAGAAATGAAATTTGCGACATAACTTGACTAAACGAAGGCATCCTATGCTGCAACTCATTCTGTGACGTCAACGAATCGTGAGTTTAGTATTGGAAGGAAGTGTACAGAAGGAGAACAGATACGAGTAGAGTAAGCAGGTGCAAATGGATGCGAGTTGTAGTAGTTATTCGGAGATGAAGAGACTTGCGCAGGATAGAGCGGCGTGGAGAGCTACATCAAATGAGTCTTCCCTGTAGACCTCAAAAAGTTATTCCGTGAGGCTTACTTCGGCAACACCGTGTTGGTCAAAATCGTGATAGGGTGGCTTCGGTGCTCCACATTTCGTTCTGAAATTGAACCAGTGAGATTGCTATCACATTCACAAGGAATTTTATGAACTGCAGTAATGTTGCGACCAAGTCTGTCTTTGACTGGCCGCTGCCTCTACTTAATCTTCTTCGTTGGATAGAAAATTGATTCACCACATATTCATCCCAAAACTCTCCTTATTTTACTTGATGTAGGTCGGAAGGAAAGAACACATGTAATAGGCTGATCACCAGGTGATAACTGGCTATTTTCGTGTTTTCCTTTCTTGGAGATGGTTGTCTTCACGTATCATTCTGCTATAGGCGGTATCTGACTGAAATTGCTGCTACTGGGGACACAGTTTTATATTTTGCTCGTGAAAGACTTAAATTGGCACAAGTCGCCATGCTGATTAAAATGTGTGTAGCAGCGACTCTTTTGAGATAAGACTACTAGCTAGTTGCTCCCTTGGACGACATTCTGTAACCGTTAAGGCTGACAAGAGACCACTGTTTGTCCTTACGACAGCTTGTAACCTTGTTGGAGTACTACTGATTACACGGAGAAAGATTTTCTGAGGAATGGAACACTTTCGCCACGAAGAGCTCCAATGAGGACTGAAATCTCGGGATCTTTACACTCAGGGGGTCCACGTAACTCATAATCGATACTCTCATTATCGTGCGATCATATAGATGTTAATATGCACAACGGTGACTTCCGACCTGCTTTTACATGTCAAAGAGAGGAATACCATCAAAACATTATTGTAACCTCCCTCAGCCGTGAGAATTCGGACAAAAGGGTACTCGTTCAATTGCTAATTTCGCAGAAGATGCGAAGGAGGCCAGCAGATGTCTTTTATCAGGTGCTCTCCAATACATCATGGCAGACCATGATTCATCATTGCCCGAAACGTCTCGGGAGGCACTTAGCATCTCTCAGTATGGAATACGTCCAGTGGGTAACTGCTCGGAAAAGGAAACCAGATTGACACTTGTCACACGAGAAGACTTTCGTCCGTGAAATAAATGTTGATTCAGTGATATGGCAAACAGCTAATGAGAGTGGCGGTTAGGGGAGATTTCTAATTATTCGAACGGATTTACGGCACTCTGCTGTTTCCTGAATCCAAGCTGGATGTACGGAATAGTAAGTTTAGGATTGTTGACTTCCTGGTATTTTTATATGCCACTTTGGAAACAAATGACGGGAGTATGTATAACGCAGTGAAGAAAAAGTGGAAGTAAGACTGCCTCAAATCTGAAATTAAAATACCTTCAATTGCAGACTGAAATCTCTACACCACAAAGAAACCACCCAGGGTGTTTCATTTATCGTTAGTATATTTCTTTTTAAATATACGAGAAGCGCCCTTTTCTTTCATTTTTGATACATTCTTAATTCAGATGGATACTTTACTTGTTCAAGGACCCTCCTACTACGAACATCAAGAGAAAAAATTTCTAAGCTATATATATGAAACGAGTATTGCAATCCGATGTTACTAGAGCTGATGTATCTTCTTATATTTGGGTTACCGCAAATGTAGAAGCGAAAAAAAAAAAAACGAACGCAGATTATGTGCCATAGTTTTCTACTGAAAAAACTGATTTACAAAGTAGTATGCAGTGGACTCCACGACTCAGAATACCTCAGAGTTCCTGCAAGTGAAAAAATTACCGAAACATACACTCCTCGTAGATATACCAACATCATCTACCTCGTGAAATGTGTTGGTAGTGTCCACAATTGCAATAGTCAGTGCTGTTACAAAATTTGTCTTTTTTAACAACGGTGTTAATCAGGCTTGCACAAAATCCTGGATTATTTACTCCACTGCACTCCACTACACAAAATGTTGCAGACTGAAATCTCTACACCACAAAGAACCCACCCAGGGTACTTCAGTTGTGCTTGAGATGTAGCAATTTTAAAACCAAACTACAAATGCAGTTGATTATTCATGCCATTAAAGATGTCGTATTTCAACATTTGTGTCTAAGGAAAAAGGTAGAGATGACCATTTACCTAGCTGAAGGAAGCGTTCTGTTCTTTGTCTCGGAGGCTTTATGAAAAACGAATAGAAGCTAAAATGCTTTATTTAAGTCAATTTCCAGCTGGACTGGTCGTGATATCCCCCCTGCCACTAGTTTTAGCATCGCTTTACCTTCATTTCTAATTCTGTCAATCGTTCGCGTCTGGGACGGACGGATCCAGTCGCCAAACTTCGTTCTATGCTAACCACTTGGAGAAAGTGCTCGTTTTCCCCACAAGTCACTGGTTAGTTAGTGTTACTTTTTCTCCATCTCGTTAACTATCTTTGTATCGCGGCTACTTCGGTGTCAAAACAAACGTGGAGCTGTACCCGCGTTTTCCTGTGGCAGCTATTCTGACTCAGCAGTTTATCTGACAAGCAGAAAAGTACCCAGAGAGAAAATATAAAAGTATCAAATGAGAGGTTGACCAAGTACGTAAGTATTCTAGAACTGCAGAATATGTCGTTTTAGAGGAATGAATGACCGCACATCATTCAGTAATCTATTATGGGCGCCAGAATGATAGAGCTTCTCTGACAAAGGGGCTTACAGATAAGCAGATCCATTACCTACATGTATAACATAACGAATATTTGCAATAATGATCGATATCTTGGCACCTCGCACTCGAAGCCCTTGTCTCTCCTCCCTACAGCCCCTGACACCATGCAGTGTATTCCATGTTTTTCACCCAAATGGGGAAAATAACTTGGCTTTTAGGTGATTCGCAGTACCATGGAGTGGCTGGAGAGGCTATAGTCACTTCTCATCTCTTCACGTTGTTGACTGAGTAAATGGTTACGAAGGCACGGTGATTATTTGGGCTTTGACATTATGTATGGCATATCCATTTAACTGCCAGTATAATAGTGTTTATCCTCAAAACCTCTTATTATCCTGCCTTCCGAATTATAATAAAGTAAATTTTATTTTCATAAATGTTCGCGTGTGTTATCTGCATAGTACGCCTCTACTAACCAAGAAGTTAAAGTCCAAATAATGGCAACACAGAGCTAGTCGGACTCTGTATCATAACGTGATTCAAGTGCCGCAACACACCGCCAGTGTCAATTACAGACTGGGGCGACAGATCACCGGGGAAGAATGAACTGATTGCAGGATTAGCGGTGAACATTTTGAGGACGTCAGATTCTATAAGTATTGAGGGGTAACACTGGAAAGCAATATGAAATCGGAGGATCACATACATCTACATCTACATGGATACTCTGCAAAACACATTTAAGTGCGTGGCAGAGGGCTCATCGATCCACCTTCACAATTCTCTATTATTCAAATCTCGTAAAGCGCGCAGAAAGAATGAGCAACTATATCTTTCCGTACGAGCTCTGATTTCCCTAATTTTATCGTGGTGATCGTTTCTTCCTATGTAGGTCGCTGTCAACAAAATATTTTCGGATTCGGAGGAGAAAGTTAGTGATTTGAATTTCGTGATAAGATTCCGTGGCAACGAAAAACGCCTTTCTTTTAATGATGCCCAGCCCAAATCCTGTATCATTTCTGTGACACTCTCTCCCCCATTTTGCGACAATACAAAACGTGCTGCCTTTCTTTGAACTTTATCGATGTACTCCGTCAGTCCTATCTGGTAAGGACTCCACACCACGCAGCAGTATTCTAAAAGAGGACGGACAAGCGTAGTGTAGGCAGTCTCATTAGTAGGTCTGTTACATTTTCTAAGTGTCCTACCAATAAAACGCAGTCTTTGGTCAGCCTTCCCTACAACATTCTCTATGTGTTCCTTCCAATTTAAGTTGTTCGTAATTGTAATACCTAGGTATTTAGTTGAATTTACGGCCTTTAGATTTGACTAATTTATCGCGTAACCAAAGTTTAACGAGTTCCTTTTAGCACTCATGTGGATGACCTCACACTTTTCGTTATTTAGGGTCAACTGCCACTTTTCGCGCCATTCAGATATTTTTTTTCTAAATCGTTTTGCAGTTTGTTTTGATCTTCTGATGACTTTATTAGTCGATAAACGACACCGTCTTCTGCAAACAGCCGAAGACTGCTGCTCAGATTGTCTCCCAAATCGTTTATATAGATAAGGAACAGCAAAGGGCGTATAACACTACCTTGGGGAACGCCTGAAATCACTTCTGTTTTACTCGATGACTTTCCGTCAGTTACTACGAACTGTGACCGCTCTGACAGGAAGTCACAAATCCACTCACATAACTGAGACTATATTCCATAAGCACGCAGTTACACTAGGAGCCGCCGGCCGGAGTGGCCGAGGGGTTAAAGGCGCTACAGTCTGGAACCGCACGACCGCTACGGTCGCAGGTTCGAATCCTGCCTCGGGCATGGATGTGTGTGATGTCCTTAGGTTAGTTAGGTTTAAGTAGTTCTAAGTTCTAGGGGACTTATGACCACAGCAGTTGAGTCCCATAGTGCTCAGAGCCATTTTTGAACACTAGGAGCCGCTTGTGTGTCAAAAGCCTTCCGGACATCTAGAAATACGGACTCGATCTGAAATCCGTTGTCAATAGCACACAACACTTCATGTGAATAAAGAGCTAGTTGTATTTCACAGGAACAATTTTTTCTAAACCCACGTTGACTGCGCATACATAGGGGCAGAAATCCATTCCAGTACGATTATGCCATAGGTGGTAAATCATTGGAAGCGGTAACGACCGTAAAATACTTAGGAGTTACTATCCGGAGCGATCTGAAGTGGAATGATCACATAAAACAAATAGTGGGAAAAGCAGGCGCCAGGTTGAGATCCATAGGAAGAATTCTAAGAAAATGTGACTCATCGACGAAAGAAGTAGCTTACAAAACGCTTGTTCGTCCGATTCTTGAGTATTGCTCATCAGTATGGGACCCTTACCAGGTTGGATTAATAGAAGAGATAGACATGATCCAGCGAAAAGCAGCGCGATTCGTCATGGGGACATTTAGTCAGCGCGAGAGCGTTACGGAGATGCTGAACAAGCTCCGGTGGCGGACACTTCAAGAAAGGCGTTACGCAATACGGAGAGGTTTATTATCGAAATTACGAGAGAGCACATTCCGGGAAGAGATGAGCAACATATTACTACCGCCCACATATATCTCGCGTAATGATCACAACGAAAAGATCCGAGAAATTAGAGCAAATACGGAGACTTACAAGCAGTCGTTCTTCCCACGCACAATTCGTGAATGGAACAGGGAAGGGGGGATCAGATAGTGGTACAATAAGTACCCTCCGCCACACACCGTAAGGTGGCTCGCGGAGTATATATGTAGATGTAGATGTAGACTGTATGTGAATAGACCGTTTTCTTCGAGGTAATTAATAATGTTCGAACACAATATATGTTCCAGAATCCAGCTGCATATCGACGTTAATGATATGGGCCTGTAATTTAGTGGATTACTTCTACTACCTTTCTTGAATATTGGTGTGATCTATGCAGCTTTCCAGTCTTTGAGTACGGATCTTTTGTCGAGCGAACTGTTGTATATGATTGTTAAGTATGGAGCTAATGCATCAGCATACAGTAAAATAGTAGTGACTGGTATACAGTCTGGACCAGAAGACTTGCTTTTATTAAGTGATTTAAGTTGCTTCACTAGTCTGAGGATATTTACTTCTACGTTACTCATGTTGGCAGCTGTTGTCGATTCGAATTCTGGAATATTTACTTCGTCTTCTTTTGTGAAGGCATTTCGGAAGGCTGTGTTTAGTAACTCTGCTTTCGCAGCACTGTCTTCGATAGTATCTCCATTGCTATCGCGCAGAGAAGGCATTGATTGTTTCGTGCCGCTAACATACTTCACATACGACCATAACATCTCTGGATTTTCTGCCAGGTTTCGAGATCAAGTTTCGTTGTGGCAACTGCTGTAAGCATCTCGCATTGAAGTCCGCGCTAAATTTCAAGCTTCTGTAAAAGATCGCCAACCCTGGGGATTTTGCGTCTGTTTAAATTTGGAATGTTTGTTTCTTTGTTTCTGCAACAGTGTTCTAACCAATTTTGTGTACCAAGGAGTATCAGCTCCGTTGTTTGTTGATTTATTTGGTATAAATCTCTCAATTGCTGCCGATACTATTTCTTTGAATTCAAGCCACATCTGGTCTACACTTAATTATTAATTTGGAATGAGTTGAGAGTGTCTCTCAGGAAGGCGTCAAGTGAATTTTTATCTGCTTTTTTGAATAGGTATATTTTTCACTACGACTACCCTGTATTCACTAATCCCTGAAACGGTTTTGACGCTCGTTATTAATTCAGGATTATTTGTTGCTAAGAGGTCAAGAATCAGTATAGGGGAAAGCTAATTGATAACTCAGATTTGTTGGAAGGGTTTTGGACAAATTCAAGGCATCTGTTAAGGGTATCGTGTACAAGACACTAGTGCCACCCTCTGTCCAGTACTGTTCCAGTGCCTGGAGTACTTATCAAGTAGGCCTGAACGAACACATACAAGCGCTGCAAGGACTGTGACAGTACAGTCCATACGAAAGTGAAACATATATGCTTGGGATCTTGAATGGCAGTCATTGGAAGAAGACGTGTATGTCACGAAATCCTGTTGGAAGAATACTGTGAGGCCATTATAGTACCACATCGTACATCTCGCGCAGGTACCGCGACAGTGAGATAAGATAGATTAATAGGCGTTTAAAGGCATACATATAGTCATTTTATCCCTTCCTCAATATTTGAATGGAGTAGAAAAGAAAATCGATAGGTAATACTGTTGCGATGTGCCCTCTGTCAGTCACAGCACAGTGGCCTGCATATTATACAGGGTGAACCAGAACTACTCCCCCCCCCCCCCCCCCCGACAACCTTTCAGGGCTATTTAGGGATACATTCTGAGGTACTCTCGGCCTCCTCCAGCTTGTTACAGAATAATAATATGATTTTGATTTATTCAGTTTGTTACCCCAATCATGCTCGTTTCTGTGTAAATACACTGCCGAAAAAAATAGTACGCCTTGTTAGAGGTTTCCAATGCATTAAGATTTATTACTGCAACAGTGTATATGGTGTACACGAAATTTACAGATCAATAGTACAAGGGGTTCTGAGGTGCCAGGTATGCTGAAACACCCACGTTAGCGCCCGGGATCCCGGGTTCGATTCCCGGCGGGGTCAGGGATTTTCTCTGCCTCGTGATGACTGGGTGTTGTTTGCTGTCCTTAGGTTAGTTAGGTTTAAGTAGTTCTAAGTTATAGGGGACTGATGACCATAGATGTTAAGTCCCATAGTGCTCAGAGCCATTTGAACCACACCCACGTTAGTACGTCGTGTAGCCCCCACTGGCAGTAGTGCAGATGCTGACCCTGGCATCCTGTCGATCGTACAGATGGTGAATACTGTCCTGGGACACGTTATGCCTTGCCTGCTCGACCTGTTCAGATAATTCTGTAGGTGTTGTCGATTGACGAGCCACTTCTCGTCCCGTCATATCTCTCACGTCCTGGACTGGAGAAAAGTCTAGAGATTGTGCTGATCAGGGAAGCTGCTGCACATTTTGCAGAGCATGTTGAGTTTAATGGGCAGTGTGTGGGTGAGAATTATCCTATTGGAATAGAACTTCACCTTCCCGTTGCAAGAACGGCAAAAGAACGGGTCTAACAGCATTCAGCACGTACCAAGCGCTGGTCAGCATCCCCTCTAGAAACACCAAAGTTCAACGAGCGTTGTAGCTTATGGCACCCCAGACCATAAGGCCAGTGTGTATTGAACAAATGCGCTCTACGAGACAGCGCTGACCATGTCCACATCGTATGTGCAAACAACCATCAACTGCGTGCGGGCAGAATCTGCTTTCGTTGCTGAAGACCATGCGGCAGCATTCCATCTTTCAAGTGATCCTCTGACGGCACGAGTCGAGCCGTGCACATCAATCTACGTCTACATCTACGTATATACTCCGCTAGGCACCAAGCGGTGTGTGGCGGAGGGCACAATTCGCGCCAAAGTCATATTCCCCCCTCTGTTCCACTCACGGATCGCGCGAGGGAAAAACGCCTCAGTACGAGCTCTAATTTCCCTTATCTTTGAATGATGGTCATTGGGCGATTTGAAAGTTGGTGGTAATAATATATGCTCTCCATCATAGGCGAAGATCGGATTTCGTAATTTAGTGAGAAGCCCCTTCCGTTTAGCGCGTCGTCTATCTGCAAGTGTGTCCCACTTCAAACTTTCTATGTGATTTGTAACGCTCTCACGATGGCTAAATGTACCAGTCACGAATCTTGCCGCTCTTCTTTGGACCCTCTCAATCTCTTGAATGAGACCCAACTGGTAAGGATCCCATACAGAAGAACAATACTCTAAGACTGGACGTACTAAGGTATTGTAAGCAATTTCCTTTGTGGAAGGACTCCATCGCTTCAGGATTCTACCAATAAACCGCAATCTAGAGTTCGCCCTTACTTGTGTAATCTGATCATTCAAAATGGTTCAAATGGGTCTGAGCACTATGGGACTACAACTACTTAAACCTAACTAACCTAAGGACATCACACACATCCATGCCCGAAGCAGGATTCGAACCTGCGACCGTAGCAGTCGCGCAGTTCCGGACTGAAGCACCTAGAACTGCTCGGCCACCGCGGCCGGCAATCTGACCATTCTATTTGAGATCATTTCGAATAGTTAAGCCTAGATACTTGACGGATGTTACCGCTTCCAAAGACTGGGCATTTACTTTGCACTCGTACATTAATGCTTTTCGCCTTGTTGTACGCAGTAGGTTACACTTACTAATATTGAGAGATAACTGCCAGTCATCACACCACGCATTTATTTTCTGCAAATCCTTATTGATTTGTTCACAACTTTCGTGTGATACTACTTTCCTGTAGACTACAGCATCATCGGCAAACAGTGTAATGCAGCTGTCAATACCATCACCCATATCGTTTATGTAAATAGTAAAAAGCAGCGGACCTATTACGCCGCCCTGGGGCACACCTGAAGTTACGCTTATTTCTGATGAAGTCATCCCATTCAGAACGACATACTGCTCTCTGTCTGTTAGAAAACTTTCTATTCAACTGCATATGTCATCGGATAGACCGCAAGCGCACACTTTTTGGAGCAAGCGACGGTGCTCAGTGCTGTGGTGTGAGTGGAAGACGGGATAGAAGTGTGCGTGCCCAGACTTCCACTGCTAATAATCGGTTCCCAACAGTTCGTGTTGACACGTCTGGGCTCAGAAGCTCTCTTATCTCTGCTGTGGTAGCTATACTATCTGCAACTGCTGCCCTTGCAATACGACGACCCTGGCGGGCGTCTGTGCTGTGTGGACGTCCAGAACCTCGTCTATAAATCTGATGATGCTCAAGTGACTGATGCCGGCATCGCTGCACAGCTAACGCAGCACATCCAACTCGTGTGGCAATTCTCCGAGGGGACCATTCCGCCGCTGGCTACAATTTGAGCCCTTTCAGACTCGCTCAGTTGGCTGCAGGAAGCACGACTGCGTCTCCGTGACAAGTTTGCCTCCTCGGTTCACACATCTGCACCACACTGAGCCTTCTGGCTGGGAGCGTCCCTTATTAAACAGTAGGCGCAAATGGCGCTCTGATAGCTACCCCACTACGCTATCTACTGGCGGACGACGCCGAAACCATTATCACTACACCTACTACCCCCCAGGTGGCATATACCGTCATCAGATGAAAACAGACTTCGCCTTTCCAGGTGCACTAATTTTTTTTCGGCAGTGTATCTTCCCAACAACGAAAACACCTCCAATGTGCAATCATAGAAACGTACAAAAAACTACAACAACAGAGGGAAAAAGTAATGTAAAGTGTTTGTGTATGAAAAATCGGTTGGAAACTTTCCTCTTGCCAGCACGTTGCAGGTGTCGCCACAGGCGCCAGCCTTGTGTGAATGCTCTGAAAAGTTAATCGTTTGCATATCACAGCATCTTCTTCCTGTAGGTTAAATTTCGCGTCTGTAGCACGTCATCTTCGTGGTGTAGCAATTTTAATGGCCAGCATTGTAGTTTAATTAGTGTGTAAGTCTAGGGACCGATGACCTCAGCAGTTTGATTCCTTAAAAATTCATACACAGTTGAGCAGTCAGTTCTGTAGAGATGCTCATATGGTCCCATATAAGTTGTAAAGATCTTTTCCGTTGACAATCGTAAAGCGTCTGCTACGACGTGAGATATATTTCGCACCTTTCTGCAACAGAAAATTAAGTAGCTGCGCCTGCTTAGAGTGAAATACGGGCGCAGCAAGAACTGGTTGCGGGAACAGTTCACTATTGCATTGTCGGACCGCTTCAGTAAACCCACATACGAGGTGCATATCGACAAACTAATGACTGGTAAACTTATCCATAATGCGGAGTATCTCTGCTAAAGTAAAATTAATAGTGTTGGAAAAAAGAAAGAGTCAAACCAAGCAGTTCTGAACGTAAGTCTGAAGGAGACCACTAAAATGGAAATTACTCTAATGTGTGTGAATTCCTAACGGACCAAACTTCTGAGGTCCTCGGTCCCTAGACTTACACACTACGTGGACTGAAATGGAAATTACTCAAATGTGTGTGAATTCCTAACGGACCAAACTTCTGAGGTCATCGGTCCCTAGACTTACACACTATGTGAACTAACTTAACGCTAAGGACAACACTCTGACCCGTGCCCGAGGGAGGACTCGAACCTCTGACGGGAGGAGCCGCACGATTAGTGACATGGCGCTTGTAACCGCGTGGCCACTCCGCGCGGCTGGAAATTACTCTTGTCCACAGCAAGCACCAAGAGTGAATGGAAGGAGTTTGATTCCAAACAAGACACGCAGCTCATACCATCGACATCTGCGCTACTGTGCAGCATTTTGTGTGCAATACAGATACAGAGCTAATTGGGGCAAGAAACCAAACGAAATGCAATAAGTGTTGTAACGAGCTGCCGGGTACCGTGGATCTCACATACCCAAACACTCAGTAGGTATCGCTCAGAAACCTCTGAGAGTTTTTTGGTGGAGTTCTTTTTATATGCGTAGACGGTAGTCGATTGCCGTTTTCTCCGATGCCTGCGAGCAGTGCTCACAGCTGATCCTTGAACTGCTTGCGCGCTACTTTTCAAGTTCCTCTACCTTCGTCTGACCCTGTCACATAAAACACAAGCCATTTCTCTTTCAGACTGGGCCACTCGGGACCGACTAGTTCCGGTCGAACTTGAGGCCCCACGATAAAAAAGTCAGCAGAAAGGAACGTCTATGATTTCAGCCTAGAACCTCAGAGGCTAACCTTAATTCAGATCACAAGGTTTAGAATCAAAGCTAGCTCACTTTCTACGGCCTGTTCACCTCGGTCTATCTGTAATGCGGTGACACTGGCCACTTGAATTTCTTGGCAATCCCATCGGTCAAACCAGTTCTTGCTGCGCCCGTATTTCACTCTGAGCAGGCGCCGCTACTTAATTTTCTGTTGCAGAAAGGTGCGAAATATATTTCACGTCGTAGCAGTCGCATTACGGTTGTCAACGGAAAATACCTTTACAACTTATATGGGACCATATGAGCATCTCTACAGAACTGACTGTTCAACTGTGTGTGAATTTTTAAGGAATCAAACTGCTGAAGTCATCGGTCCCTAGACTTACACACTACTTAAACTAACTTATGCTAAGAACAACACACACACCCATGCCCGAGGGAGGACTCGAACCTCCGGCGAGAGGGACCGCGCAATCCGTGACATGGCGCCCCAGACCACGCGGCCATTGCGCGCAGCACAGAAATGACAAAGTCTGTGTAAATAAAGCAGTCGTCAACCGAAGGTAAGAAGCGCAATATGCTCTTGTTTTCTCTGGCCGGGAACAGACTTAGCCAGTTATAGAGAAACCAACCACTGAATGTGCAATCATAGAGCAGGCATTAGTTGACGCAGTTTGCATTCTATAGGTATGTGCCATTAACTTCTGCAGGAAACAAAATTCTGGGATCAACTACAGATGAAACCACAAACCACAGAATTTGTGTTCTGACAGCGACCTATAAGGTCACCATTCTATACAGTGTGGTCCATTGATCGTTACCGGGCCAAATATCTCACGAAATAAGCGTCAAACGAAAAAACTACAAAGAACGAAACTTGTCTAGCTTGAAGGGGGAAACCAGATGGCGCTATGGTTGGCCCTCTAGATAGCGCTGCCATAGGTCAAACGGATATCAACTGCGTGTTTTTAAATAGGAACCCCCATTTTTTATTACATATTCGTGTAGTACGTAAAGAAATATGAATGTTTTAGTTGCACCACTTTTTTCGCTTTCTGATAGATGGCGCTGTAATAGTCACAAACATATCGCTCACAATTTTAGATGAACAGTTGGTAAGAGATAGGTTTTTTTAAAATTAAAATACAGAACGCAGGTACGTTTGAACATTTTATTTCGGTTGTTCCAATGTGATACATCTACCTTTGTGAACTTATCATTTCTGAGAACGCATGCTGTTACAGCGTGATTACCGTAAATACCACATTAATGCAATAAATGCTCAAAATGATGTCCGTCAACCTCAATTGCATTTGGCAATACGTGTAACGACATTCCTCTCAACAGCGAGTAGTTCGCCTTCCGTAATGTTCGCACATGCATCGACAATGCGCAGACGCATGTTGTCAGGCGATGTCGGTGGATCACGATAGCAAATATCCTTCACATTTCCCCACAGAAAGAAATCCAGGGACGTCAGATCCGATGAACGTGCGGGCCATGGTACGGTGCTTCGACGACCAGTCCACCCGCCATGAAATATGCTATTCACTACCGCTTCAACCGCATGCGAGCTATGTGCCGGACATCCATCAAAATGGCTCTGAGCACTATGGGACTCAACATCTTAGGTCATAAGTCCCCTAGAACTTAGAACTACTTAAACCTAACTAACCTAAGGACATCACACACACCCATGCCCGAGGCAGGATTCGAACCTGCGACCGTAGCAGTCCCGCGGTTCCGGACTGCAGCGCCAGAACCGCACGGCCACCGCGGCCGGCTGACATCCATCATGTTGGAAGTACATCGCCATTCTGTCATGCAGTGAAACATCTTGTAGTAACATCGGTAGAACATTACGTAGGAAATCAGCATACATTGCACCATTTAGATTGCCATCGATAAAATGGGGGCCAATTATCCTTCCTCCCATAATGCCGCACCATACATTAACCCGACAAGGTCGCTGATGTTCCTCTTGTCGCAGCCATCGAGGATTTTCCGTTACCCAATAGTTCATTATTATGCCGGTTTACGTTACCGCTGTTGGTGAATGACGCTTAGTCGCTAAATAGAACGCGTGCAAAAAATCTGTCATCGTCCTGTAATTTCTCATGTGCCCAGTGGCAGAATTGTACACGACGTTCAAAGTCGTCGCCATACAGTTCCTGGTGCATAGAAATATGGTACGGGTGCAATCGATGTTGATGTAGCATTCTCAGCACTGACTTTTTTGAGATTCCCGATTCTGGTGCAATTTGTCTGCTACTGATGTGCGGATTAGCCGCGACAGCAGCTAAAACACTTACTTGGGCATCGTCATTTGTTGCAGGTCGTGGATGACGTTTCACATGTGGCTGAAAACTTCCTGTTTCCTTAAACAACGTAACTATCCGGCGAACGGTCAGGACACTTGGATGATGTCGTCCAGGATACCGAGCAGCATACATAGCACACGCCCGTTTGGCATTTTGATCACAATGGTTTTAAAAACGTAATTTTTAAGTGAAGTGTTCACTGTGGTACGTTTTTGAACAGATCTTGAGGAGATGAAGTGGATTACGAAATAAAAAATACAGTTTGCTACTAAAAATTACGTTCTGCTGTTTATTAAGTTTGTGCCCTATGTAGTAGCGTTTCTGTTTTGCATGCTGTTTCAATTTACATATTGTCATTTTGCTATTTGGAGATAGTGAGTGGAGCTGTGGACACGTATTGCCAAATGCATTGAGGTTTACGGACATAATTTTGGGCATTTATTGCATTAATGTGGTATTTACAGGTAATCACGCTGCAACAGCATGCGTTCTCAGAAATGATAAGTTCACAAAGGTACGTGTATCACATTGAAACAACCGAAATAAATGTTCAAACGTACCTACGTTCTGTATATTAATTTAAAAAACCTACCTGTTACCAACTGTTCGTCTAAAATTGTAAGCGATATGTTTGTGTCTATTACAGCGCCATCTATCACAAAGCGAAAAAAGTGGTCCAACTAAATCACTCATATTTCTTTACGTACTACACGAATATGTAATAAGAATGGGTGTTCCTATTTTAAAAAAAACGCAGCTGATATCCGTTTGACCTATGGCAGCGCCATCTAGCGGGCCAACCATAGCGCCATCTGGTTTCCCCCTTCAAGCTAGACGACTTTCGATCTTTGTAGTTGTTTCGTTTGATGCTTATTTCGTGAGATATTTGGCTCGGTCACTATCAATGGACCACCCTGTACATCCGTGTCACACGTAAACTACGGTTAGCAAATCAACATTGTAATTCTTTTTACGGTGATGTCTTACGCCCAACTGGCGCTTCTGTCATAATAACATTTTGTTTGTTAAATATTATTGCTGTTACGGCTTAAAATATTTTTCGAGAAGGGAGCTCAGGAACATCCTTCAGTTACTTACAGTTTCGATTTATGTTTGAACATACAAGTAAATACAGACACTAGTCAAGCCCGCGAGGATGCTGCTGTATTTCACCACGAGCGGCACCTGTGCGTTGCCCTAAATACGATGCATGATTCAGTCGTGGTCACAACCGTGTTCTTTGAAGTTATGTCTGAATTAAACCGGAGCTATGTGAATTTTTGGTGCTAGTAGAAGTGTTTAGTGCTTCAGGAGGCACTATGTAGAAGATTTATTGCTACAAGGAAGCCGGAAAACCATCATCTGATAAGTAACAACGCGGACGAAAGCGTGTATTGAGTGATGGTGATGATGATGATGATGATGATTGGTTTGTGGGGCGCTCAACTGCGCGGTTATCAGCGCCCGCACAAATTCCAGTCTCTACTCAGTCCAATCTTGCCACTTTCATGAATGATGATGAAATGATGAGTACAACACAAACACCCAGTCTCTGGGCTTGAGTGATGGTGATAGGAGGCTATTGAAGGGAATTGTAACGGAAAATGAGACGACGACAGGTGCAAAAGTCACTGAACAGCTAAATGTTGCCCTCGCCAACCCTGTCAGCACCAAAATAACACGGAGTACTATAATCTGGAAATGCAGGGCGAGTTGGAATTCAGAACCACACATCAGTGAAGGATATGCCTGTCACTGGAAAACGTGATGCCGAAGCCATAAGACCTGGGCTACGGAACAATGGAAGAAAGTCATTTGGTCGGATGAGTCTTGTTTCACACTGTTCCCAACTTTTGGCAGAGTTTACGTCTGGCTTACACCACTCCAAGCCTGCTGAGTAGACTGTTTGCTGACGAGAGTGAAACATGTCGGGGGTTCCGTGATGCTTCGGGCAGCCATAACGTTGTTTTCCATGAGCCTACGGTTGCTCTGCAAGATCTCATAGCTGCTAAGGATGTGACAATGGTACAATGATTGTTCCCCAATGCTTATCCTGTGTTCTAAGACGAAAGGGCCCCTCTTCAACATCTCGCGTCGTCCAGGACTGGTTTTGTGAGTCTGAAGTTCTTTTCATCTTGGAAACCTTCCTCCCTAATTACTTATGAAAGTATCTTGCTCACACTATTCCCATAGACTTCTGGATTTACAGCATGAGCAGAAATAAATGTGTATATAACTGATGCGTGTCTGTTGTATTTGTGTGTGTGTGTGTGTGTGTGTGTGTGTGTGTGTGTGTGTGTGTGTGTGTGGCGAGGGGCGGGAGGAAAGTGGAGAGAGAGAGAGAGAGAGAGAAGAGAGAGAGAGAGAGAGAGAGAGAGAGAGAGAGAGAGACAGAGAGAGGGAGAGGGAGAGGGAGAGGGAGAGGGAGAGAGAGAGAGAGAGAGACTGTTTTTGAATTGAATAATTCTCATTCTGTGTAGGAGCGTACTAGGCTGAAGCAACTGAGGCAATGTCCAGTGGCGCTAGCAAGGTTCCATACCACACGAAGTAAAGAAAGAAAAATTTAAAACATAAAGAAGAATTAGTAGGATCGATGAGACAAATGAACTCTTTCACTGTATTGAAATAATCAATCCTGGTTACGCAAATTCTTAATAGTTAAAGTAGTTAAAGATATGTGAACCATTTCAAACTGCCGGCCGCAGTGGCCAAGCGATTCTAGGCGCCTCAGTCTGGAACCGTGCGACCGCTACGGTCGCAGGTTCGAATCCTGCCTCGGGCATGGAAGTGTGTGATGTCCTTAGGTTAGTTAGGTTTAAGTAGTTCTACGTTCCAGGGGACTGATGACCTCAGATATTAAGTCCCATTTCAAACTTTCACCCAGGTCGAAGATAGATCTGCAATAATACTAGAATGGGACGAATGAGCCTAGATGCGAACAAATGAGCAGGAAAAGCTACGCTGGAGAAGCTTTCATGAGTGACATGTATAGCAGTGGGGAAAAAAGGAAGTGATAAATTACATTTAGTCCCTAAAAGTACAAAGGGTAATCAAGAAAAATCCCTGCCTTTCGAACACGTGACATTATCTACAATTTTTTGTGCATAATACGCTACGGTGGTAGGAAATAAAAACTTGTTCCATAATTACTTCCAAGGTCACGCTAAAAACACTAAACCCAGCGATCACTACTGATTCAGTGGTAGGGAAATAAGGAGCAAAGTAAACACGGCCGCACTGTACTCGGACTGAGGATACAAACTGCACTGGGACAAAGACAATAAAGCTAATCTACCTTTTTTTTATTATGTGTCAGGAGGAACAAAAGTTTCAAATCACATTTCATTCAGTTAGTCTTCAAAGATTTTAATACTCCTATGACTTAAGCGGCAAATTAATTTTATAGCAAAAAAAGCTTAATTCGTGAACGTCTATAATACGTTATAAATTGTTAAAATGTATTATTCCTTATAAGCATGGTAAAAGTGTATTTGAAGACGTTATGTTGATACACTCGATCTGTCAAACATTATCTGCAAGAGCAAATGCAGAAGTGTATTTGGTACAAAACCTTTGGAGAATGAATAACTTGCAGTATTCCGAAATTTCCTGTAATTGCAAGATTTCTAACGTTCATACTTCTCCAACTCAAACTTCTTTAGTCGAGATTTGCAGAATGCGATTATTATGAATATAACTGCCTTGTCGAAGGTCTCCATAATCACTACACATGTATTCCTGTGATAATTTACGTCCGCAGAAAGGTGCATTCGATTAGAAGCCTGTAGTTTGAATGCCGCGGACTTACAGCAGTCAGAAGTTCGTTGATGGCTTACCTTCGGACTGCTATCGTTTCTCCGCGATCTCCCTGCATTTCACGGTTTCCTTAGTATTTTTCTGATTGGTGACCGACACGTTCATGGTGTTCGCTAATCGTCCCGTCCCAGACAAATGCTTAGCAACGGCTTGGGACGCTATGTGGACGTCTCTATTTTTGATACTTTCGTCTCGTAGCGATGTTTTGTACTCTTTCAGGGTATGCGGAAAATAATCACCTCATAATTGCGGAAACTATGTAGCGATGACAGTGGGGCGTGACAAGGCAGTGTTTCCGGTGTCAATGCCCATCAAGTACGTTTCTGGAAATCTTTCAAGGACAAAATGGCTCTCAGCACTATGGGACTTAACATCTGAGGTCATCAGTCCCCTAGAACTTAGAACTACTTAAGCCTAACTAATCTAAGAACATCACACACATCCATGCCCGAGGCAGGATTCGAATCTGCGACCGTAGCGGTCGCGCCGTTCCAGACTGAAGCACTTAGAACCGCTCGGCCACAGCGGCCGGCTCTTTCAGAGACAAAGATCTGCGAATCACTCATTTGCCTCTTGCACCACCAGGTCCATTGCAAGTAGGGAATACAGAAGGTGCATGTGCTTGGGCACCTTTCCGTGGGGGCGTAGTTTTGTCACGGGTGGAAAAAATGAAGGGTAAAATGAAAGGGAAAGCGGGATACGAAGTAAGGGAGGGGGGGGGGGGTTAGAAGTAGGAGAAGTATTACTACATTTTTATCGTGGTATTCCCCGTCTCGCCTTATGATTCTTACAAATGATTAGACGATGAATCGCCGTATGAAATATTAATCCAAATTAATCGATGAATGTGAATTTTATGACATAATATATATTAAGTCCATAAGCCGAGACGGGACACCCAAATATAAAAACGATCTCGATTACTTGGGGTAGTGTCATTCTCCCTGCGAGGGAATCAAAGAGTGTTGCGAGCTTAAAAGGAGACGTACGTAAGACTACGATAGAAGGAAGTGGACAGTGACAAATGGAGGTTTGGATCGGGCCGGGGTTCAGTTCGGAACCGCGCTACTGCTACAGTCGCAGGTTCGAATCCTGCCTCGGGCATGGATGTGTGTGATGTCCTTAGGTTCGTTAGGTTTAAGTAGTTCTAAGTTCTAGGGGACTGATGACCTCAGATGTTAAGTCCCATAGTGCTTAGAACCATTTTCGGCCCGGGGACCGTGCGAGGATTCCCGAAATGGTTTTGAGGCGACCGCTCGCGATAAAGGGAAATCCGAGTTCCATTCGAGGTATGGTACAAATTTCCATACGTCACAATGGAGGAATACATCTATACCCATTGCAGCTTATGTCATGATATTCGCATTCAGCTAATAATTTGGAATAACATTTACTGCAGCTGCTGATCGTCAAATCATACGTAATTATTTCAGTTTTTGTGACATTACGCCGTGCTGTCTGCCAACGGTGTTTTTCCCGGAGACATTCTAGAATAATTGCTTCACAGAGTCCTTTCGACGTCAGATTTGTATTCACTCTCAAGCTTTCGACGACTTCCTCCGTCTTCATTGTCAGAAGTTTGGTGATTTATTAGTTGGCCGACTAAACAACGTGCCAATCGTCTTACAGATAACTCCTGATGACGACGACTGATGACGTTGTCGAAAGCTTGACAGAGAAGCGGCAAGAACTCCGTAAAGCAGTTACTCATTATTCTGTGTTGTAATCAATTAATTTTGAATATTTTTATTCCAAGTGTCAGAAGATTGTATTACTAGTTAAGTACATGTTCCGATAAGAAACACGTTGGTTTTGAATTTAATTGAAATGTACCTTATGCAGTGAGTGGTATTTGTTATCTGCAGTTACTGTATGTAGTGACAAGGATCTGTTTTATGTATTGATAAACCATAGAAAAATTATTAAGATTTTCTGGCTTTACTAAAGCATTAAAAAAATCATGTAGACCAATTTTTCTTACTTATTTTATTTTCTTAGTCAAGTTGGAAATGAGAGACCAACGTAATGGTTTGTATTTGTGTGTGTGTGTGTGTGTGTGTTTTGGAGGAGTAGGGGCGGCTGGCTGTGAGAGACAATGTGTGGGCGACACTTTGTCGAAGTGAGAATGCAGCGAGGGAAGGCGTGCAGGTCCCACTTACATATAATACTTATCCTGAGGCCCTCATCGTTCTAGTAACACCTCTGAACATACGTATTTTACTTGTGGTGTTTTTGAGTAGGAAATGAATAGACAGCCGACGATTAACTTGAAACGGTATTAATAACGCCCGCAAATAGCACCCGCTCCCCCTCCAACCAAAGTAACAGGTCGGTAGTCCGAAGCACAGTTTCTATCCACATTAGGTTCGCCTCATTGATCTGTAATATGCTGCACAACAGGATTCTTCGCCTTTTATGTGGTCCCCTCCTTTTCCTTTATTAATGTACGCTCGTCTTCGGTTACATTAACGTGAAAATATCGCCAGTAGTGTCAACAAAAATGGGAAAGTATTGAGAGCACTGACGAATCACATTACGTAATCGGGCAATGTACTGAGAGACGAGGAAATTTGGCGAATAGCATGTAGGGAGGGAAATCAGGGGGGAGGGGGGCGGGGGCGCAGAAACCTGCTGGAATTTACAGATCGGATGACTCATCTATATTACTGATGCATAGATGTTGTACACGAGGCCAAATAAATGGGGCTGTGATTACTAGGGATGATGGGACAAAACACAATGTCTCGTAATCTCGCCTTCCATTTGTGCGTTCTGTGTAAGTACGGGTAACACTATCACAAATATATAAAAGAAAAGGCCATATTTATTATTTTAAATCCAGTTTACTTTGTAACTGACATTTTTCTTCAGGAAGAAATATGTAAATTAAGAATATAATTTTGTCATCGTTTTTATAGCAGTTAACGACAAATTATCTTTGGATGTTACCCCAGAATCGCCTAACACATTCTCAAATACCATCACATTCTACTCGCCACGTGGAATACCGGCAGATGACCTATCTAAAAAGACTGAAGAGGTTGAGATTTACGACATTTATTTCATTTGCGCCCCGTTACATCATGATACCTGTAAAAAAAACATGTGTAGCTCTCTTCCGTTTTTCACTGAAGTCTGCATCACCGCAAAAACGGGAAAAACCTGGTGGTCCTCTTTGTATGCCAACCGCTATTTTTAAAGAACAGATTCGGCATCACTGTGTCCAGATGGTACTGTGAAGACGTTCCGCATTCTCTCTCCGCGACCGACGTCATTATTATTGCGACAATAAAGCTATGAGTCGTGGCGTTCTTCTAATTGCTTAGTATGTTGGAACAAACTTTCGCAGTCGAAGTTAATGTGAAAAAATTCTCTGTATAGAATTTGAAATCTCATCGAAGTCCCAGAAGTAAAATGTTACTGCTACGTTCGTCGATTGGCGACAATTATTTAGGTGAACTTTAGAAACTGTAGAAAGGAGATGACTGCCTGCCCGCGTTGAGTTCATCCTCTCCCTTACTTTCATGTAGAGAGCAACCCGCAGAAAAACATTTACAAGAGCAGCACCTAGCTCGATAAATTAATGTGGAATTATTAATAAACTAGCGCAGGTTATCAACAACAAAACATTTTCACCAGGATGTTATTGCTGTAATTTACTTGCTTCTACACAGATAATTCTCAATCACTAAATACATGGACCTTCTCTTCATTTTCAAGTTCAAATGGTATAAAAAGTTTCTTAAGCTTACACTGCCGCGAGAAGTAGTACCGCAAAACGCTACATTTATTATTTCGATAGCTTTGAGAAATTCATGGTGAAGACTGATATTTTTCTACAAAATGCAAAGGTCCCACAGTGGCTGTTGTTGTTGTGGTCTTCAGTCCTGAGACTGGTTTGATGCAGCTCTCCATGCTACTCTATCCTGAGCAAGCTTCTTCATCTCCCAATACTTACTGCAACCTACATCCTTCTGAATCTGCTTAGTGTATTCATCTCTTGGTCTCCCTCTACGATTTTTACCCTCCACGCTGCCCTACAGTACTAAATTGGTGATCCCTTGATGCCTCAGAACATGTCCTACCAACCGATCCCTTCTTCTGGTCAAGTTGTGCCCCAAACTCCTCCCCATTTCTATGCAATACTTCCTCATTAGTTATGTGATCCACCCATCCAATCTTCAGCACTTCTGTAGCACCACATTTCGAAAGCTTCTATTAGCTTCTTGTCTAAACTATTTATCGTCCACGTTTCACTTCCATACATGGCTACACTCCATACAAATACTTTCACAAACGACTTCCTGACACTTAAATCTACACTCGATGTTAACAAATATCTCTTCTTCAGAAACGCTTTCCTTGCCATTGCCAGTCTACATTTTATATCCTCTCTACTTCAACCATCATCAGTTATTTAGCTCTCCAAATAGCAAAACTCCTTTACTACTTTAAGCGTCTCATTTCCTAATCTAATTCCCTCAGCATCGCCCGATTAAATTCGACTACATTCCACTATCCTCGTTTTGCTTTTGTTGATGTTCATCTTATATCCTCCTTTCAAGGCACTGTCCAATCCGTTCAACTGCTCTTCCAGGTCCTTAGCTGTCTCTGACAGAATTACATTGTCATCGTCGAAACTCAAAGTTTTTATTTCGTCTCCATGGATTTTAATTCCTACTCCGAATTTTTCTTTTGTATCCTTTACTGTTTGCTCAATACACAGATTGAATAACATCGGGGATAGGCTACAACCCTGTCTCACTCCCTTCCCAACCACTGCTTCCCTTTCATGCCCATCGACTCTTATAACTGCCATCTGGTTTCTGTAGAAATTGTAAATAGCCTTTCGCTCCCTGTATTTTACCCCTGCCACCTTCAGAATTTGAAAGAGAGTATTCCAGTCAACATTGTCAAAAGCTTTCTCTAAGTCTACAAATGATAGAAACGTAGGTTTGCCTTTCCTTAATCTTTCTTCTAAGATAAGTCGTAGGGTCAGTATTGCCTCACGTGTTCCAACATTTCTACATTTTTTGTAAATTGGCGACACTTCTTGTACATGTTGATTAATACTCGCCTCAATTGTTAAAAATGGCTTTACTTCATTTCGCAACCGGTTTCGGCTTGTATACTGAAGCCATTTTCTAGTGGAATCAGAAAATCGTACCGGGGCCAAGTAAAGTCAAATGCTCATTTGTGGAGTAGAATAAAGAACTTCTCTGCGACTCGAGTGGTTATTGAAAAATTCGGCCCACAGTTGAGCTGAGCATCGTAGATACTGGGCAAAAGCGACATCCAAACACGGGGAAACTAATAATACTTTTATTTATGACTATAACAGTAAAAAGTTCTACGGTAACACTTCATAAGTTAGTTTTACATATGTTACATTACTGTACCTTGAGAAGAAATTGCTGTCATGTTTTCTTTCAGTTACAAATAAATTTCTCGCAACTTCTGTGGTTTATTCCATGAAATTACAAAAAGATAATAACCGCATGGGTAACCCTTGATGGTCTCGAAATATGTGTCGAAGTACTGCGCTTTCTCGACATTGCCCGCAATTTTGACCAAACATAAAGCGCAAGAGTTTTGTTAAGTTAAAATAGGATCCCCAACAAGTAATGAAAACCTTGTTACCTGTACATAATTTTATATATATATATATATATATATATATATATGTGGCCACCTACAATCAATATTGGATAAAGGTCTTTCTCTAACTCCTCCACATATTACGAGCATCAGTTTTAGATGTCCCGTAATGTCCTGCCTTTTTGTCGATGTCTGTCTCTCGTCCTTTACATTGGTGGCTAGGTTGGTTCTAATCATGTGCAACGTAGCAAAATATTTGCTCAGCCAATGGAGGTATCTGTTGCCGAATATCACCTAGTCACAATCCTATGCATTCCACTGCTGACAGATTTGACAGATGCATATTTGAGGGCAACGAAATGTGTCTTACGAATGACCACAGACACGCATTAACAGATCTTTGTTCGTTAGATTGTTTTTCCCTAATCCTCTAAGCCGTGGTTATTGTTGCTTTTCTACTAATTAAGCTGTAATACGGAGCACAGAGTACCAAAGGGGGGACACCTCAGGAAACAACGTGATCGTAATGTCATCACTAGATCGCCAGCGTGGTAGCCCTGGTTCAACCGGATGTCCGGTAACAGCCATAGTCTCCTGGATTCTTGAAAATATACTGGTAGTTTGTGCAAGCAAATGTGTTTGTGAATTACGTCCACTTACGCTGTACGGTAGACAAAGTTAGGTTTGATGTGGTCAGAATATGATGAGTGTTTGCTTGTATTTTAGAATTTTTGTTTCTCGCGAATTACTGTGAACTCAGCACTACCAAAGAGCAGAAACAATAAAAATCAATAATAATGATAAACCACGAGATACAGGCCCTGTAAACACTGTTCCTTTTCATCGGCGCGAACTGGCCATAGCACAAACATTGTGGAGTTGTATGGGGCGCACCTCATTTACATCTGCGGTATTAGTCCTCTCTCCATGCCTCTATTCCTCCCTGGAAGCATCGCCTTTACTGTATAATACGTGTCACAAGTTGCTCGCGATTGAACCTTCATTCTTTGCCTAATGCAGTGGTTCCCAATCTTTAAGAGACCATTGCCCCTGAGTGCAATCAGGTATTAGCAACTACCCCCTCTCACTCCCTCCCCCCCTCCGACAACACCATCATTAAGATTGGCCATTAGCCCCTAACAAATGCAAAAAATCTTCTTTGTAAATTTTTAAAAGTCGAAAGATAAAATTATATTTAGTTTATGTAGGTGTTTTATTAAACCCCGACATAATGAGTCAATGAGACAATTGCTACTGCTAATTCCTAACAACATCTTTTTTTATAGAATGATGAAGCAGTTGTCAGTGCATCGCAAATGTTACCTACAGAGGAAAGAAAGCTAAGGATTCACTTTGAGGGTAGACACTTGTTACAAGAAATGCTTCCTCTTCACCACTTCTCTCTTGCAACATTTGCTTCACCTGCACCTTCCAAGTTAAAATGTGTGCACTATAGTGGGAACTAGCGTTTGTAAATCATTTGATTAGTGGACTCCTTACTTCTGAACTGTTTGAAACTGGCAGACTTCAGCCTGCCAACGCGTTGTGTCTGACCACTGCCACAAATAATAACAATAATAATAATAATATAATGTAGGCCGTACAGCAGCGTAGCAGCCATTACATACATACAGTTGTATTGTGGTGGCAATTAGTTCATTTATCTGTCACGAACGGAATAATGAAGCAATTTCCGGTCCATTGGAAACTGGAAATTTGTGGTAAAGTCTCACGGGACCAAACTGCTGAGGTCATCGGTCTCTAAGCTTACGCACTACTTATCTAACTTAAACTAAGTACAACACACACACCCATGCCCGAAGGAGGATTCGAACCTCCGACGGGGGGAGCTGCCCGGACCATGACAAGGCGCCCCAGACCGCGCGGCTACGCAGCGCGGCTTCCGGTCCATTAAGGGAGCTACCTTCAGCTCAGAGAAGGCATTTTCACGAGGCATTTAAGCGTATGTCATGTATGCGTCTCAAGTTTACTGTCACAGATATGCTTGATACAAAGTACAAAGTAAATGTGTGATAAGTGGACTACGTAGTAAAGATGTTCACACATTCGTTTCACAAGCTGTAATCTCAGTCTCATTGTGGTATGCACCCCTCACAAAATTACGTTTTACCCCACAGGGGAGGGGGGGGGGGAATTACTTGCAGGATGGGAACTACTGATTTAATAGTCCGCAGCTCGTGGTCGTGCGGTAGCGGGTTCGATTCCCGGCGGGGTAAGGGATTTTCTCTGCCTCGTGAAGACTGGGTGTTGTGTGATGTCCTTAGGTTAGTTAGGTTTAAATAGTTCTAAGTTCCAGCGGACTGATGACCATAGATGTTAAGTCCCACAGTGCTCAGAACCATTTGAACTGTTTTAATAAACGCTGAGCATTCAGTCGGCAAAAATTATGGACCCCATTTGGCAATTTCTAGATTTTATTTTCATAATATACAAAGCAAGGATCTCTTTAAACGAGAAACACGGCTTACTATGCAAAACGACAAATTTTGCTTGTCTTTCCAGGATGCTTGATATGTGTCCTTCATCCACTTGACTGAGATGCGGCGCTCATTCTTGAAGAAAGTAGCCATGTTCCGGAATTTATTAAAAATTAAAATTATACTGCTTGAAATAAAATCCGGACTACTCCGGTAATGTCATGGTCTTACACGCTTGCCCCGAAATGAGCATTGTTATTATCAGGCTCTCTGTACTTGCGGAATGCACTAGCAACATACAGCGGTGCACGTTTTTTGAATCCACATCTGTTCCTCGTAAATTATGTTACAAAACTACTGATGCTTCCCTGAAGAAAATGCGCAGTGAAAAAATAAAAAGTAATGAGACAGTGTGCTGCCCATCAAAATTTTATCTGAGGATTGATTATTTTATTTATTTGTTTGTTATTTACATACTCTGTAATGGGATACATGATGACAGCAGCAAGATTGCCCCCCTTCAAATATAGATGTACTAATAAGAAAGAATATAAAATAGATTTAAGACAGTGAAACTGCAGTAATACACGTGACATGATGTAGATTCGTTTTTAGCAGTGTCGATGGAAGTGGTGGTGCTTGCTCTTGACACGGAAAAGAGATTTTGATACACAGGGTAGTTACAATTAATCTGTCGCTACCAGTATAGACGGAAAACTATTTACCGTATGGGTAATCTAGGAATGACGTCCAGGGTGTGCGCCGCAGGATTTGCGTTGTCGGTAGTGTTAGTGTCATGGTTCAGATGGCTCTGAGCACTATGGGACTTAACATCTGAGGTCATAGGGGTAGACTTAGAACTACTTAAACCTAACTAACCTAAGGACAGCACACACATCCATGCCCGAGGCGGGATTAGAACCTCCCACCGTAGCAGCAGCGCGGTTTCAGACTGAAGCGCCTAGAACCGCTCGGTCACAAGGGCCGGCTGTTAGTGTTATGATTTACCGTTAGGTGGCGGAACTGGTACGGCGACGTATGGTTGAAACACAAGCACTTGTGTGCATTACAGTTACAGTCAGTCAACATCGCTCTGGACGAGGTGAGCAGGGCGTTACTCTAAAGCTGTTTTGTAAAAACGGCAGCAGTGCTGCGGTCTTTCGCGAGTATCGATGCATTAAAGAAATGCGGAGTGGCCGTCTTTCCGCACCGGGGTTGCAGAACACGATTCGGAAGTTCGAATTAACAGGCTATTTCGGAATTGCTCCTGGGAGAGGCCGACAGCCTATTGCGCCACAAATTGTTGAAGAAGTTACTGTTCCCACGGCTGAGAATGCTGGACTCATTGTGCGATCTTCAAGCAGTGCACGAGCTGTGTCACGGCAGCTCAACATTCCACGATCCACAGTTGTTTGGGAAGCAACAGAAAAATCTATAGAGTGTTTCCAGGCTCTCGTGGATGCAGATGGTGAGCAACGTTTGTAACATGAAACGTAAACATGGTTCGCAATTAACGAGTTTGTTACCCTGTCTTGTGGAAATTAAAACGTGTTTTTTTCTTTTCAGTGTTTTGTTAATCCTCCTCCTTAAGTCCTTACAAATGTTTCCACGAAGTTTTGCTGTCCTACGATCATAGTTTGACTACAACCGCGCTGTGAAATCCGTTACATATTGTTTACTTTGAATTTCCGATTGATTATATATATTTTACTAGAAGAGTATCTGAACGGAACAGCCTGCATAAACAACCGGATACTGTCGTGTTAACTGGAGAAAGACTAGTTAACTGGAGAAAGAGAAGTGAACACAGGAAACGAAAAAAAAGACGGATCAGCATGTCGAGTTGCAGGTAGGCCAATTTGCGGCCACCTGACGACGCTGGTGCATGTGGACGGAAGGGACACGTAGATTTGAAACCTGCTTTTCCCGCGGCGCTGCACGGGTCGCGATGATAAGCCAGCTGCAGAAATAGGTGGCCGTGATAAGCGGCCAGCTTAAAACCGCTCCAAGGCCGGCGTACGGCGGCCCGGCACTCGCCATTGGCTGCGGCCAGATAGCGCAGCGGGCGGCCCGCCAGACGAGGCCACTGCAGCCGATAACGGCCGCGACAGACGCGCAGGGGCTTCCTAGCCCACTCCACTGCTCACGTAACCAGCCAGCTACCTGCGGTCTCGCGCCCTGCGTAAATCATTGTCGCAGTCCACTCACCGCAGCTGTCGTTGCAGGGGGACGGAAGTTGTGGCGAGCTGGTGCACCTAGCTAGACGAGCGCGCGCCGAGGCTGGTCAGTTACGACAGAGACGATTATACAATCCGCAAACAGAAAGGCTGTGCCCGGTGTCGTTTTTGTTTCATTGTATACTGTGGGTTGACGGTCCAGGTCAGTGGACTGAATCCTGACAGGGGGCAATTAAATGTGCAAGGCTAGTTCCAAAACAACGAACGGAAAAAACTACTATTAAATGAGACACAAATTATAACTGTTTTATTTCTTCCAGTAACATGGCTGGTAAAAAAGTGGCAACTTGTGGCCACATTAAGCATCTTGAAACAGAGTGCCGGCCGCTGTGGCCGAGGGGTTCTAGGCGCTTCAGTCCGGAACCGCGCGACTGCTATGGTCGCAGCTTCGAATCCTGCCTCGGGCATGGATGTGTGTGATGTCCTTAGGTTAGTTAGGTTTAAGTAGTTCTACGATCCAGGGGACTGATGACCTCAGATGTTAAGTCCCACAGTGCTCAGAGCCATATTTTAAAACAGAACAATAAACAACTGGCAAACCGATAGCTGTATTAATCTAATAAAAACCTCGGCGTATCTGACAAGGGGGTCGGGAGGAAAGACGCAAATAAATTAATTTATTTCGAAATTTGTGGTAAGTTCCAAGGGGACCGAACAGCTCAGGTATCGGTCCCTAGGCTTACACCTTACTTAATCTAACTTACGCTAAGGACAGCACACACACACATGCCCGAGGGAGGACTCGAACCTCCGAGGGGGGGGTGGGGGGGGGGGGCGTGTGAACCGCGCAACTACCCCGCACGGCCAGTAAATTAATTACAATTCCAAAGTGTCCAGTGATTTTCATAATGTTACTCGAAAATACACTCCTGGAAATTGAAATAAGAACACCGTGAATTCATTGTCCCAGGAAGGAGAAACTTTATTGACACATTCCTGGGGTCAGATACATCACATGATCACACTGACAGAACCACAGGCACATAGACACAGGCAACAGAGCATGCACAATGTCGGCACTAGTACAGTGTATATCCACCTTTCGCAGCAATGCAGGCTGCTATTCTCCCATGGAGACGATCGTAGAGATGCTGGATGTAGTCCTGTGGAACGGCTTGCCATGCCATTTCCACCTGGCGCCTCAGTTGGACCAGCGTTCGTGCTGGACGTGCAGACCGCGTGAGACGACGCTTCATCCAGTCCCAAACATGCTCAATAGGGGACAGATCCGGAGATCTTGCTGGCCAGGGTAGTTCACTTACACCTTCTAGAGCACGTTGGGTGGCACGGGATACATGCGGACGTGCATTGTCCTGTTGGAACAGCAAGTTCCCTTGCCGGTCTAGGAATGGTAGAACGATGGATTCGATGACGGTTTGGATGTACCGTGCACTATTCAGTGTCCCCTCGACGATCACCAGTGGTGTACGGCCAGTGTAGGAGATCGCTCCCCACACCATGATGCCGGGTGTTGGCCCTGTGTGCCTCGGTCGTATGCAGTCCTGATTGTGGTGCTCACCTGCACGGCGCCAAACACGCACACGACCATCATTGGCACCAAGGCAGAAGCGACTCTCATCGCTGAAGACGACACGTCTCCATTCGTCCCTCCATTCACGCCTGTCGCGACACCACTGGAGGCGGGCTGCACGATGTTGGGGCGTGAGCGGAAGACGGCCTAACGGTGTGCGGGACCGTAGCCCAGCTTCATGGAGACGGTTGCGAATGGTCCTCGCCGATACCCCAGGAGCAACAGTGTCCCTAATTTGCTGGGAAGTGGCGGTGCGGTCCCCTATGGCACTGCATAGGATCCTACGGTCTTGGCGTGCATCCGTGCGTCGCTGCGGTCCGGTCCCAGGTCGACGGGCACGTGCACCTTCCGCCGACCACTGGCGACAACATCGATGTACTGTGGAGACCTCACGCCCCACGTGTTGAGCAATTCGGCGGTACGTCCACCCGGCCTCCCGCATGCCCACTATACGCCCTCGCTCAAAGTCCGTCAACTGCACATACGGTTCACGTCCACGCTGTCGCGGCATGCTACCAGTGTTAAAGACTGCGATGGAGCTCCGTATGCCACGGCAAACTGGCTGACACTGACGGCGGCGGTGCACAAATGCTGCGCAGCTAGCGCCATTCGACGGCCAACACCGCGGTTCCTGGTGTGTCCGCTGTGCCGTGCGTGTGATCATTGCTTGTACAGCCCTCTCGCAGTGTCCGTAGCAAGTATGGTGGGTCTGACACACCGGTGTCAATGTGTTCTTTTTTCCATTTCCAGGATTGTATATAGTACTACGGAAAAGTATATGTTACATCTGTGGTCGGTGTTGAAAGCAGCCGTTCATTGGGTTAAAATTGAATTCTTCAGAGTGAGGCTTGAAGTAATTGGATTATTTTAAAATTGTTTTGATGGCCCTACGCATTGTCTCAAGGCTGCGGCTCGATCTCACCATACTACTGCAGGTAGTGGTTCAAGTGGCTGTGAAACATATCATTGGAGAAACCAACGACACTTGTCTGCGGCTACGTTCAGATTAGCTCGAAAATTTTCTAATCCCCAGTGCACCAACTCAGGCGGCTCAGCAGACGACGGCTCTCGCGTGGAAGTCTGGCAGTGGAGGCTCCCGATTGCTATGACGGTTGGGAATTTGGAAATTTGTGGTAAGTTTCTATGGGACCAAACTGCTGACGTCATCGGTCCCAAGGCTTACACACGCTACTTAATCTAACTTAAACTATCTTACGCTAAGGTAAACACACACACCCATGCCCGAGGGAGGTCTCGAACCTACGACGGGAGCAGCCGCGTGAACCGTGGCAAGGCACCCCTTAGAATGCGCGGCTACCGTGCGAGGTAGCTGCTGTGACGGCTGCAGATGACATTGAAGTCTAATTTCTGATCGCGTGTTAATTAAAAGAAGTCCTTACATTGTCACGGGGGCAACGGTCTTGCCGCAGTGGATACACCGGTTCCCGTGAGATCGGGCGTGGCCGGCACTTGGATGGGTGACCATCCCGCCGCCATGCGCTGTTGTCATTTTTCGGGGTGCACTCAGCCTCGTGATGCCAATTGAGGAGCTACTTGACCGAACAGTAGCGGCTCCGTCAAAGAAAACCATCATAACGACCGGGAGAGCGGTGTGCTGACCACACGCCCCTCCTATCCGCATCCTCAACTGAGGATGATACGGCGGTCGGATGGTCCCAATGGGCCACTTGTGACCTGAAGACGGAGTGCTTTTACATTGTCACCTCTAGTGTTTCTCATTGACTTTAGATTGATTCGGCTCTGGATCTTTCAAGTGCCGACTGATCAAGCTGTCACCATCCATTGTTATACTGTGTAAACATTTGTTTTTTATAGATTCAAAATGTTTAGTAGTCTGTTACGTTTTCAAAGGCCCAGAACCATGGGTCCCCATATCAGTCTTCAAGATGTTTAGCTTTCAGTGCTTTTTGGGAAACGGCGAGCTTTCTACATTTTGAGTACAACGGCACCGTCTGCTAAAAAGAGCGAACCTCCTCAGTGCACCTCCAGGTCATAAATGTTTTTGCCAGCATTTCGCTCTGTGGGGGATGCTGCTGGTGTTTCTATACAAAGCGTGACGTCCTAGGGCTGTGCTCCAGTGCAGTAGCTGTTGGATAGTGGGCCACTGTCTCTCGCGTCCTCCCCCCTCGCCCCCCCCTCCCCGCCTTCCCAGAACTGCTACTGAGTGGTGGTTGCCTTCACTGCTTCTGGCGATCTGCGTGCCTTTTCACAGTTTGGTTGCTTCTAACATTTTCCCACGTCTATAGGGCATGCAAATACCAATTAAGAGTAAAATAATAGTAAGGCTGCATTAGTTACTTGCGGACAATCACTAGTATTACTGTTTATCATAGTTTTCGGTGTCAATTAAGTATTTTGATCAAACGGGATTCGCTTTATGAATCTACAAACGTTACAGAAAAAAAAATCGGTCCCATAGCAGCTGAAAACCGACAATCTGGACATTCGATATCAGATAGTCACTCATAAGTAGTGTAATGTTGAGAAAAAGCGGAAATCACTGATAAAGCTCTAGGGATCGATGGAATCTCTATCAGACTCTATACAGAGATTACCGATGAGATAGCCCCTCTTTATATGATAATGTACCGAAAATTCCTCCAAGAAGAAGGTGTGACAACCCGTTGTAAAAAAGTACAGGTCACGCCCAATTACAAGAAAGGTAGCGAAAATGATCCACAAAATTTACGTCGAAAATCTTTAACATTCGTCTGTTGTAGAATATGAATTCCGAGGTTTCTGAGCTCAAACGTAACGAGGTATCTAGATGAGAATGAGTTCCTTAGTACCAACCATCATCGATTCCACAAACAACGGTCGTGCAAAACCCAAATACGTCTTATTACACACAATGGTTAAAGGCAGTCAGACAGACAGACAGACAGACTCGGTATTTCTTGACTTCCGGTAAGCAGTTGACTCAGTACCACACCTACGCTTATTAACGATACTACGATCGTACTGGGTTTGTTGTTGTTGTGGTCTTCAGTCCAGACACTTGTTTGATGCAGCTCTCCATCCTGCCCTTGTGACTGGATGGAAGATTTCTGGTAGGGAAACCTTACGCGGAAAACATTATTCAAGATTACCAGGCTGGATTTCGAAAAAACCATTCCACAACTGATAATTTGTTTACTATACGACAGATCTTTGAGAAATACTGGGAATTTAACAAAAACGTCCACTGTCTCTTCATTGACTTCCAGCGAGCCTACGACAGCATCCACAGCATGATAATTTAGTATACCCAGTAAAATCATTTGGATGATACAACTGTGCATGGATGGATCCCAGGAAGCAGTCAAGTTCAGTGGATCCAAATCCTCCACCTTTCCAATTAAAAAAGGTTTATGACAGGGAGACGCTCTTTCATGTGTCCTCTTCAACCTTGCATTAGATAAAGTGGTTCGGTAGAGTAATTTACATCTATACAACGGTCTCCGATTCGAACACAGTGAAGAAAAACTCCCGGCTTATGCAGATGATATAGTGTTGCTGAGTGAAACTGAAGAAGAACTGAAAGACATGTATAGATCTCTCAGGCAGAGTCCGATTTTGCTGGCACTCTGCCAGCAAAATCGGACTTTTGATTAACAAAGAGAAAACCAAATATATGGAAACAGGTCGAGTCATAAACCCAAATCCTTACTTTGAAATTGATCAACATTCTAAATTCAGAAAAGTTCTCCAGTTTAAATACCTTGGATCACGTTTCAACTGTAAAAATATCATAACGATGGATATAAATGAAAGAATAGGCTCAGGGTCAAGATGTCTGTGCTCACTAATCAGCCCACTCAAAAGTAAGGCTTTGTTAATCACCACAAAGATGAAGATATACAACACTATTATCTGCCCCATAGTACTGTACGGTTTGAAAGCTGGACGCTTACATAGAATGAAAGAGAAAACTGAATGTTTTTGAAAGAAAAGTAATGAGAAAAATCTGGGGACCTGTGTTGGAGAATGGCGTATGGAGAATTCGAAAGAACAATGAAATTTATCAGTTAATGAAGCAACCCATTATCATCCAGAAATTAAAAAGTAGGAGACTGCAATGGGCTGGACATGTGGCCAGAATGGATAACAACAGAATCACCAAGAAAGCGTTGAAGAAACTCTCCAAGCAACAAGACCATTGGGCCGACCTCGTACAAGGTGGAAAGATGTCATAGAGAAGGACATCGCAGTATTATGAATTTCAGCAGGGTGGAGTGAGGCTGCGAGAGATGAAGGCGCTGGAAGCAGATCGTTTATGCAACGCGTTGTCTACAGGGCCTGTGATCGCTGAGAAGAAAGAGAGAGAAGACACAGCATGTTGACGGGGATGGAGAGTCATCGACGATTTGGAAGTAACTTCGAGTGTGCTCCGGGAAGTGTGTTCGAACCCTCCTGCTCATGTTGTATATTAATGATGTGACAGATAATACTAGTAGTAACCTCACACTTTTTGCAGGCGATGCAGTTATCTATAGTGGAATACTTTCTGAAAAAAAAAAAGAAAACCTGCGTGTATATTCAGTCAGATCTTGATGCGATTTCAATAAGGTAAACAGATTGATGAATTGCTTTAAATATCACACATGTAAAACTGTGCACTTAACAAAACGAATTAACTTAGTATCCTATGAGTGCAATATCAATGAGTTCACATATGGATTTGGAATCGAATACCTGGGTATAAAAATTTGTAGGGATATGAAATGAATAAATCACATACAGTCCAACACTGAAGTCCACATACACCCTAGAAAAAACACTTGAAGTCAAAATAAATAAAGAAAATGTTATGTATTCACTTTCTGTGACAAAAACAGACATGTTAAGAACTGAAAAACAACACATACACTGCATAATTAATAATAATTTTATATACTGACATCTAGGACATAAAAGTGAAACAGCGGTCTGGTACAAAAGTGAACACACGCTGTGATGTTCTTCACTTTCAGGCCCAATTTAATATTTTGTATTGCCACCGTCTTCTTCTATCACAGCTTCCAAACGTCCAGGCACAGATTCACGAATTTTTTTTGCGCACGCAGATGTAAAGTTATTGCACTCTTTCACTAAGGGTGCTTTTAAATCATCTTTGCTTTTGATGATTTATTTTTTTATCCTACGCTTTAGTTCTCCCCAAAGATGTCCAATTGGGTTAATGTCTGGTGACTGGGAAGGCGAGTGCAACTGTTTTGGTACATTGTAAAGTAGCCATTCTTTTAGGACAACGGCCGTATGCTTGGGGTCATTGTCTTGCTGAAACACCCAGTCTGTTCTTAGTCCCAGTTTCTCCGCAGATTGCTTCAGATTCTCCTTTAAGAGGTGAGATCCCAACTCCAGACGTGCAACCCCACACAAGAATATTTCCACCACCATACTTCACTGATGGGACAAGATTTCTTTTCTTCCATCCTTCATTCCTTTTTTGCCACACCTTTTGCTATCCATCACACTGGAAGATAAACTTACACTCATTCGTGAAAAGTGAAAGTACTGTATTCCAAAATATGGAATCTTTATTTCGGTGCAGAGTTGCAAATTCTAGGCGCTTCTGTTCATTTACCCGGCTTATGAGCAGTTTCTTCCTTGCTGTTCTACTTTCAAATCCATGATCGTGCAGCAGTCTTCGTACTACTATGGGATGAACATTATTTCCACTACTATTTCCGACATCTAAGGCGAACTCCGTAGCTGTAATTATGGGACCCGCATTCACTTTTCTGATGATGTGTCGGCGCTCCGTGTTAGATACTTTTGGTGATTGTCCACATCTAGCTTTGTATTCTACACTTCCTCGATCCCTGTAATTTCTTATTACGGTTTGAACACTTGAATGACTCCTTCTAACAATTTCCCCAATTTTCCGCAGTGAAAAGCCCTTTTTACTGAGTTCAATAATATTTTTCCTCACCTCCACTGGTATTTCGGTTCTTTTTGAATCCATGTTACGCGAGCGAATTATGCACTGCAATACACGTCTATTATATCAACAAACCACACCACTTGCACTGTGTTCGCTGCAGCGTCTCTCTTGCAACTAACGACAAACTCGAAGTGTATGTTGACTTCTGTAGCGCAGTAAACAAACACTGTTGCATCTATCACGCTCGCAGCGCACGGTAGCGGTCTGAAGACCTTGGTTTATGTCATTGTGGACGTGGATGCAGGCACAGAGTTGCACGTCTACCTCTGTGCATCCAGGCTGTACGCAACATACTATAAAAATGGGCGTGTATGTCGACTTCAGTGTCCGACTGTAGGTTCAAGAGTAGGTAACGCAGGGGGTACACTTCGTTTGAGGGTAGAGTACTGTAGCGTACTGTAAAAATGCAATGATTCTACAAAGGAACAGGAGGAGGAGATTAGAGTTTAATACCCTGTCGACAATCTACAAAGGACATTGTTTCCAAAGTGTGCGAGTCAAAATGGCTCTGAGCACTATGGGACTCAACTGCTGAGGTCATTAGTCCCCTAGAACTTAGAACTAGTTAAACCTAACTAACCTAAGGACATCACAAACATCCATGCCCGAGGCAGGATTCGAACCTGCGACCGTAGCGGTCTTGCGGTTCCAGACTGCAGCGCCTTTAACCGCACGGCCACTTCGGCCGGCTGTGTGCGAGTCATCCTCGGATATTGATACGTGTGTTAGACTGGTACCAAATATGATTAATAGCGGATACTGGAGGTATATAAAGAAGGATAGCACTAATGATCACAGGTTTGTTTCACTCGCGGAAGGATGTCACTGACATGCTGGAAAGCATTAGCTGGCAGACACTGGAAGATAGACGCAAACTATTTCGTGAAAGCCTACTTACAAAGTTTCAAGAACTAGCTTTGAGCGAGGAATCTAGGAAAATCCGGTAGAGATAGCAGAGACTTTATTAGGCTAATTATAGCGCCCACACATGCGTCCAAGGAACTAAGCAATCATTCTACACGCGCTCCATAGGTTAATGGAATGGGAATAATCCCTAGTTAGTGGTACAACAAACTTCATAGTGCTGGCCGCTGTGGCTGAGCGGTTCTAGGCGCTTCAGTCTGGAACCGTGAGATCGCTACGGTAGCAGGTTCGAATCCTGCCTCGGGCATGGATGTGTGTGACGTCCTTAGGTTAGTTAGGTTTAAGTAGTTCTAAGTTCTAAGGGACTGATGACCTCAGATGTCAAGTCCCATAGTGCTCAGAGCCATTTGAACCATTTGAAAACTTCACAGTCGCTTGCAGTGTACTGGTACAGATCTAGATGTAGATTAAAACTGTGTGTCGAACCTGACTAACTCGGAACTTCGCCTTTCGCAGGTAGTGCTCTTACCGAGTGAGATGTCCAGCCACGATTCACGACCCACCAAGACACTTCCACAACTACAAGTTCATTTGTCTTATTTTCCAAACTTCCTCAATCCTCTCCTGATAGTATGCTGTCAAACAACACGGTCCAGTCACATTAGTGTAAGCGCCATATATGTTCGGCGTCAAAGTGCAATAATCACTAAAAAAAAAATTGCTCTAAGCACTATGGGACTTAACATCTGAGGTCACCAGTCCCCTAGACTTAAAACTACTTAAACCTAACTAACCTAAGGACATCACACACATCCATGCCCGAGGCAGGATTCGAACCTGCGGCCGTAGGAGCAGCGCGGTTCCGGACTGAAGCGCCTAGAACCGCTCGGCCACAGCGGCCGGCAATAATCACTCACAGACGGCAGGTGGCAGCAGTAGCATATAAAGACGAAAAGAGTACAATCGTTGTCGCAATGCGGAAACGGACCGATTTATCTGACGTCCAAAAGGGCATGATCATTCGCTTTCCAGAGAAGGCTGGAAACATTTCCGTCGCTGGTAAGTTTGTAAACCGCGTGTCCCCGTATTTGAAGTATACTGTGCATGGAAAATGGCGCTATCCAAAAAGAGGACAGGTGTGAACGACGGTTTCGGAGATGTGTACGAACGAACAGACGTGCAACTGTTGGGTAACTCACCGCCTAGATGAACCAAGGGGCCACCAAAAGTGTCTCCTCAACGACCGTTCAGCGAACGTTGCTGCGCATGGGTCTCCACAACAGGCGCCGGGGTCATGAACCCATGCTGACTGCAACTAGAATTTGCACAACAAACCGCAACTGGACGTCCACCGAGTAGCTACAGGTTGCCTTTTCCAATGAATCACGTTTTATGCTCCATCTTAACGATGGTTGTTGCGTGGACGTTGTGAAACGAGTGAAAGACAAGAGGTCCAAGCAGGAGGAGGAAGTGTTATGGTCTGGGGACTGTTTTCATGGCATAAGCTGCATGCTCTCGTAATTGTGAAAGGCAACAAGTATGCAGTAACCTTGAGGATCGTGTCCACCCCTATATGCAGTTTGTTTTTTCCTCGGCACAATGGCATCTAACATCAAGACAATCCAATGTCACACATAGCTCCCAGTGTACGTGCGTGGTTCGAAGGGCATCAGGAGGAGCTTACAATAAATCTGTCGCCACCAAACTCCGCAGATTTAAACACAATTGAGAATCTGTAGGACTACCGCGATCGGGCTCTTCGCGCCATGGCTTTTTGGCACTGGACTCGGCTTGGCTCCACATTCCTTTGGTACCCTATAGAACTTCACTGACCCTCTTCTACATCTACGTCTACATGGATACTCTGCAAATCACTTTTAAGTGCCTGGCAGAGGGTTCATCGAACCACCTTCACCATTCTCTATTACTCCAATCCCGTATAGCACGCGGAAAGAACGAACACCTACATCTTTCCGTAGCAGCTCTGATCTCCCTTATTTTATCATGGTGATCTTTTCTCCCTATGTAGGTCGGTGTCAACAAAATATTTTCGCATTCGGAGGAAAAAGTTGGTGATTAGAATTTCGTGAGAAGATTCTGCCGCAACGAAAAACGTCTTTGTTTTGATGATATCCAACCCAAATACTGTATTACTTCAGTGACACTCTCTCCACTATTACGCGATAATACAAAACGTGGTGGCCTTCTTTGAACTTTTTCGATGTACTCCGTCGGTCTACATCTACATCTACATCCATACTCCGCAAGCCACCTGACGGTGTGTGGCGGAGGGTACCTTGAGTACCTCTATCGGTTCTCCCTTCTATTCCAGTCTCGTATTGTTCGTGGAAAGAAGGATTGTCGGTATGCCTCTGTGTGGGCTCTAATCTCTCTGATTTTATCCTCATGGTCTCTTCGCGAGATATACGTAGGAGGGAGCAATATACTGCTTGACTCTTCGGTGAAGGTATGTTCTCGAAACTTTGACAAAAGCCCGTACCGAGCTACTGAGCGTCTCTCCTGCAGAGTCTTCCACTGGAGTTTATCTATCATCTCCGTAACGCTTTCGCGATTAGTAAATGATCCTGTAACGAAGCGCGCTGCTCTCCGTTGGATCTTCTCTATATCTTCTATCAACCCTATCTGGTACGGATCCCACACTGCTGAGCAGTATTCAAGCAGTGGGCGAACAAGCGTACTGTAACTTACTTCCTTTGTTTTCGGATTGCATTTCCTTAGGATTCTTCCAATGAATCTCAGTCTGGCATGTGCTTTACCGACGATCAACATTATATGATCATTCCATTTTAAATCACTCCTAATGCGTACTCCCAGATAATTTATGGTATTAACTGCTTCCAGTTGCTGACCTGCTATTTTGTAGCTAAATGATAAAGGATCTATCTTTCTGTGTATTCGCAGCACATTACACTTGTCTACATTCAGATTCAATTGCCATTCCCTGCACCATGCGTCAATTCGCTGCAGATCCTCCTGCATTTCAGTACAATTTTCCATTGTTACAGCCTCTCGATACACCACAGCATCATCCGCAAAAAGCCTCAGTGAACTTCCGATGTCATCCACAAGGTCATTTATGTATATTGTGAATAGCAACGGTCCTATGACACTCCCCTGCGGCACACCTGAAATCACTCTTACTTCTCTCCATCGAGAATGACATGCTGCGTCCTGTTATCTAGGAACTCCTCAATCCAATCACACAATTGGTCTGATAGTCCATATGCTCTTACTTTGTTCATTAAACGACTGTGGGGAACTGTATCGAACGCCTTGCGGAAGTCAAGAAACACGGCATCTACCTGTGAACCCGTGTCTATGGCCCTCTGAGTCTCGTGGACGAATAGCGCGAGCTGGGTTTCACATGACCGTCTTTTTCGAAACCCATGCTGATTCCTACAGAGTAGATTTCTTGTCTCCAGAAAAGTCATTATACTCGAACACAATACGTGTTCCAAAATTCTACGACTGATCGACGTTAGAGATATAGGTCTATAGTTCTGCACATCTGCTCGACGTCCCTTCTTGAAAACGGGGATGACCTGTGCCCTTTTCCAATCCTTTGGAACGCTACGCTCTTCTAGAGACCTACGGTACACCGCTGCAAGAAGGGGGGCAAGTTCCTTCGCGTACTCTGTGTAAAATTGAACTGGTATCCCATCAGGTCCAGAGGCCTTTCCTCTTTTGAGCGATTTTAATTGTTTCTCTATCCCTCTGTCGTCTATTTCGATATCTACCATTTTGTCATCTGTGCGACAATCTAGAGAAGGAACTACAGTGCAGTCTTCCTCTGTGAAACAACTTTGGAAAAAGACATTTAGTATTTCGGCCTTTAGTCTGTCATCCTCTGTTTCAGTACCATTTTGCTCACAAAGTGTCTGGACATTTTGTTTTGACCCACCTACCGCTTTGACATAAGACCAAAATTTCTTAGCATTTTCTGCCAAGTCAGTACATAGAACTTTACTTTCGAATTCATCGAACGCCTCTCGCATAGCCCTCCTCACACTACATTTCGCTTCGCGTAATTTTTGTTTGTCTGCAAGGCTTTGGCTGTGTTTATGTTTGCTGTGAAGTTCCCTTTACTTCCGCAGCAGTTTTCTAACTCGGTTGTTGTACCACGGTGGCTCGTTTCCATCTCTTACGATCTTGCTTGGCACATACTCATCTAACGCATTATGTACGACGGTTTTGAACTTTGTCCACTGATCCTCAACACTATCTGTATTTGAGACAAAACTTTTGTGTTGAGCCAACAGGTACTCTGAAATCTGCTTTTTGTCACTTTCTCTAAACAGAAAAATCTTCCTACCCTTTTTAATATTCCTATTTACGGCTGAAATCATCGATGCCGTAACCGCTTTATGATCGCTGATTACCTGTTCTGCGTTAACTTTTTCAAATAGTTCGGGTCTGTTTGTCACCAGAAGGTCTAATATGTTATCGCCACGAGTCGGTTCTCTGTTTAACTGCTCAAGGTAGTTTTCAGATAAAGCACTTAAAAAAATTTCACTGGATTCTTTGTCCCTGCCACCCGTTATGAACGTCTGAGTCTCCCAGTCTATATCCGGCAAATTAAAATCTCCACCCAGAACTATAACATGGTGGGGAAATCTACTCGAAATATTTTCCAAATTATCCTTCAGGTGCTCAGCCACAACAGCTGCTGAGCCAGGGGGCCTATAGAGACATCCAATTACCATGTCTGAGCCTGTTATCTGGTATGGATCCCACACCGTGCAGCAGTGTTCTAAAAGAGGACGAACAAGTGTAGTGTAGACAGTCTGTTTAGTAGATCTGTTGCATTTTCTAAGCGTCCTCCCAATAAAACGCAGTCTTTGGTTAGCCTTCCCCACAACATTTTCTATGTGTTCCTTCCAATTTAAGTTGCTCGTAATTGTAATTCCTAGGTATGTAGTTGAATTTACGGCCTTTAGATTTGACTGATTTATCGTGTAGCCGAAGCTTAACGGATTCCTTTCAGCACTCATGTGGATGACCTCAAAGTTTTCGTTATTTACGGTCAATTGCCAATTTTGGCGCCATACAGATATGTTTTCTAAATCGTTTTGCAATTTGTTTTGATCTTCTGATGACTTTATTAGTCCATAAACGACAGAGTCATCAGCAAACAATCTAAGACGTCTGCTCAGATTGTCTCCCAAATCGTTCATATACGAGGGTAATCCCAAAAGTAAGGTCTCCAATTTTGTAAGTATATAGGCCTGTTTATTTCTACAATGGTTTACATCAGTTTACAGCTTGAACATTTAGCTATTTTTCGACATAATCACCATTTCTGCCGATACATTTTTGTAGACGCTATGGCAGTTTTTGTATGTCCATGTCATACCAGCTCGCCGCCATGCTGTTCAGAAAGTTATGAACCTCTTCTTTCACCTCATCGTCGGAGCTGAATCGCTGGGACGACAATTAACGCTGACAGGTACTGTGAGACTATGAAAAAACTCAAACGGGCAATTCAGAACCGGAGAAGAGGAATGTTGAGCAAGGGCGTACACATTCTCCATGGAAACGCTCGCCCACACATCGCTCGGTAAACCGTTGCTCTCCTGCAACAGTTTCAGGGGAACATAATCATCCACCCACTCTGTAGTCCTTACTTTGCGCCCAGTGACTATCACCTGTTCCCTAGGTTAAAAGAACATTTGGCCGGAAATCGATTCAGCTGCGACGACGAGGTGAAAGAAGAGGTTCATAACTTTCTGAACAGCATGGCGGCGAGCTGGTATGACATGGGCATACAAAAACTGCCACAGCGTCTACAAAAATGCATCGACAGAAATGGTGATTATGTCGAAAAATAGCTAAATGTTCAAGCTGTAAACTGTTGTAAGCCATTGTAGAAATAAACAGGTCTGTGTACTTACAAAAAAATAGGAGACCTTACTTTTGGGATTACCCTCGTAGATAAGGAACAGCAAAGGGCCTATAACACTATCTTGGGGAACGCTAAAAATCACTTCTGTTTTACTCGATGACTTTCCGTCAATTACTACGAACTGTGACCTCCCTGACAGGAAATCACGAATCCAGTCGCATAACTGAGACGATTTTCGATAAGCACGCATTTTGGCTATAAGCCGCTTGTGTAGTAAAGTGCCAAAAGCCTTCCGGAAATCCAGAGATACGGAATCAATCTGAAATCCTTTTTCAACACTCTTCATGCTCATCCACGTTGCAAAAGGTGGTTATTTAGGCTTTTGACGTGAGGTCATGTCATTGTGACTGTACAGTGTACTTCACGACACGCTTTAATTTCCGCCTCGGCCAGCATTTCGCGCCAGTGAGGGGACGGCGAAGAACAGCCAACGCCAGTTGGAAGTGTGAGACTGAATGAATGAGCGACATCTTCAGGGAGCCCCTGTCGGAAGTGGCTGAAAAGTGTGCTGTGCGTCACCTGCTGTGCCATGCTTTTGCGCAACTGCTGAAGTTGTTTGGTACCGGCGAACTGACCCTGGATGTGCCTAGTCAGGACGGCTCCGTGTGACAGAGTGACGGCGACCACTGGTCGATTGACAGAGTGACGGCGACCACTGGTCGATGACGGTGGGCGCCTGAAACAAAATGGCAGATGGAAGCCACCAGTGAAAGAGATCACACGTTGGAGGGTGCTCACCAGTACCGTCTGGCGTCGAAGGTGATAGCGTAGAGGCAGCATCGGTGCCGACCGTTAACGGCGGCCGTCGCCTGCTCTCAATTCAAGGCTTCAATTGGCTGGAGCAACAGGCGGTGCTTGTATCCGTAGGTCCAGAGGACACGGCAGGTGGGAGGCAGGAACCGTATGCGGAAGAAAGATTTCCGTTACGAGGAGTGGAAGGCTGTGCATAAGAGTGACTTATGTCATTTTATTGTGCCGAGCTTAGAGTCCGTGATGGCATTACTGTATTGCCACAGTTTGAACTGATGACTCGGTGGGACTACTATTGGTTCAAATGGCTCTGAGCACAATGGGACTCAACTGCTGTGGTCATAAGTCCCCTAGAACTTAGAACTACTTAAACCTAACTAACCTAAGGACAGCACACAACACCCAGCCATCACGAGGTAGAGAAAATCCCTGACCCCGCCGGGAATCGAACCCGGGAACCCGGGCGTGGGAAGCGAGAACGCTACCGCACGACCACGAGATGCGGGCGGGGACTACTATTGTTCTGTAATTTGAGAAGTAGTCTGTTGTATTGTGATAAAACATGGTGTGGCCTGTGGGACGTGGATACTGTGAATTATCTGTGGAAATGTATGTTAGTAGTGCCTTGATATTATAATAGCGGTCGCGCGGTTCCAGACTGAAGCGCCTAGAACCGCTCTGCCACACCGGCCGGCTCAAAAACTGATAGTTGCTTGAGTACATATAAACACTTGGCTTGTTGAGCTTTACGAAGTTTATACCGCTGATTCTTCATAGCCTCTGACGATGCCTTCAGCGTTACACAGAGAAATATACAACGGCCTGATGCCCACAAAACAAAACTCTCCAAGAAAGCTACGTAATATTGGCCGTGAGAGCCTCCATTTTATGACAAGTTGGTCACAGCTACTTGTGTGTTCAGTTCACGTAGCAAATACCTGCACAATAAAGATAATTATGTAGAAAAATAGTAAAAGTTTCGTAAAAGAGACATTGTCACCGTCGGTGAGTGCGCGCTTGCGGCGCGCACATCTTTGTCTTTGTGGTGGGACGGGGAAGTGGTCTACCGTATGTGTATTCCCCCTTTCTTCAGAATTGACTTTCACGATGACTTGATTAAATGGTTCAAATGGCTCTGAGCATTATGCTACTTAACTTCTGAGGTCATCAGTCACCTAGAACTTAGAACTAATTAAACCTAACTAATCTAAGGACATCACACACATCCAAGCCCTAGGCAGGATTCGAACCTGCGACCGTAGCGGTCGCTCGGCTCCAGACTGCAGCGCCTAGAACCACACGGCCACTCCGGCCGGCTGACTTTATTAGATACCTTTAGCGAGTTCAGATTGGGGTATTTAGTTAAGGTATGGATCGTAAACGATGCAGTCACCGACTGTAACGATGTAATGAAGTATCAGTTCGTTTTTATACTACTGACAAATCACCGTCGACTTAAATGGATTTTAAAAGTGGTCATTTTACTAAAACTTACCCTTCTAGCCATGTACAAGGATGGGAAATGTTGTCCGTCGGCTGATTTCACCAATAAAAGAGTCTTGCGTGAGCGTCTGAGAGAATCCACGATTTGACCCTCTCGAACGAGAAACTGAATCAATATAAGCAATTTGAATGGCTCACCACCAACTACCAGACAATATTTTTCTTCATAGTGTTTTATTCTGTGGAAATTAACGATACATCTCGTCTGCGTTTTCATTATCGATACAACACAGCTGAGTGATAGTGCTGGGTACAAAATCAGTCGCTTACAAGTAAACCATAGTTGCGTTCTTCTGGAGTAGTTTACAGAAACAAATTTGAAATCGGACCGGTGTATTTTGTACGATTCATAACCAAGTTCCACAGTTACGTTGTATTGAATATTCCATAACACTCACTCATCTGTCAACAAAATTTACACCATATGTACTATTATTACTCCTTAAGGCAAGTTAGGTGTAAGGTTAACCAGTTGAAGGAGGAGTTTGGGAAGAATGTGGCAGACGCCTCAGCAGCGCGAAAGTGGGTTCTCAGTCTCCTCTTGCAGACGAGAGGCGACCTGTGACCGGTGTACATGGAAGAGAATGTTTTGCACTGGATGCAAGTAGGAAACGGTGTCTCTGTCGTGCGACAGACAGGCGTGGGAAGCCTCGGCAGCCAGACTGCGTTTCTGACATCTTAATAACGCTACGAACTGTCTGCTCATTTCCCAGATAGGGATCTTTGTTGGACTACCTACCTGAGGTTCAGCTGCAATTAGAGACCGTCCGTTGCACAGCCGGCACATTTTGTTACTTTCCACACAGAGTTGCATCTCTACTCCTTCTTCGGCGGAAGCCACAAAACAGAGTTGGGTATGTTGTGCGAGGTAGCAAGTTTTTGCTTGGCAGTTTCTGCTCCCACGGCGAGGCTCCTCTTCAACCAAGAGTGACATGCACGAACTGTAAAAACTGTCCTTACAGGAAACTGGTCTTTAAATTTGCAATAAATAAATAAACTCTGCGGCTGTTATTCTCCCTTTGCGACGATTCTTCCTAGATCTAGACACCGATGTCGATATTACGCCATTACTGCAGATCAATTACTTCACTTCACTATGAATTATCAAACTACGTGCAGTAGGTTTCGTACTGAATTAAACAACCTTGTGCGACTCTCTCATCTGATCTTCAGCGTTAACAATTACAAAACGGTAGGTATGAGTAGGCAGAAAGTTCCAGTACTGCTTCGTATGACTCCATTCATTAATCAATAACGTGAATCACACCTGTCAACTGCAGAGGGAACAACTTGATGAGAGGGATCCGCTTCGTGGTTTGCTAACGGCTGTCAGATGGGTCACATTGGGACACTAGCCGACAGTTCAGTGTAGAACTGTACAACCGGTGCGGCATCTTACCATCCAGAATCAACTCCTGACGTTGGGGCACAGAAACCGCCACCCACACGTGTACGCCTGCTCACGGTACGTTATGGAGCACAGGGGCTCAGTACATCTCCATTAGACGACCGAAGTGTGATAAAAGTAAACGTCGAAAAACTCACGTGGCGCTACATCCTAGATTCCAGCAAGGGACCGCTTAGGCACATGCTTCAGGTATTGTCGTCGGCGATATGTTTAGATGGGACGCGATGGAACCACAGATATACCGGGGTAAAAGGGCATGCTACTCCCTAGTAGTCAGCTCTCTCCAATTCAGATGCCTATGTTTCATCAGTTGCATATTGTTTTTTGACCCATCTTTGTTAATCTCGACGTTGACGATACATAGAATATAAGTGTCGTGTAATATTTTGTGTAATGTAATATATTGTACAGACACCTTTTATTAACCTGACACGTTCCACATCATTATGAAGTGTCGTATTCATGATCTACGGAACAACTACTAATCTAATCTAATCTACTAATAATAATTCTATTTGTGTGTAAGGGGGAATTCAGAGTAGACTGGGTCGGTAGTGAGAATTCCGATCGAGGAGGGAGGCCTGGCAGGGTAATCTGTGCAGCTGTGTGAACCGCTGTGCCAAGATGGCTTGGTGGCTGACGCACCTGTCTTGTGCGGAGGAGACCCGGTTTCAGTTCCCGGCCTTGGTTATACTTTCACACGCCGCTTCAGTATATATACGTAAAATACATCTGATCCGCAGATTTCTCCTGAGTGACCGAAGTAACTGTACTGATTTGTCTTCAACGTCGATAATGTCCCCAGTGAAATAATACGAAAAGACTAAAAAAACACTTATAAAGAAGAGACATTTTAAAATTGAATAATATACATTTATCTCATGTACCCGTATTATAATAATTTCAAAATGGTTCAAATGGCTCTGAGCACTATGGGACTCAACATCTTAGGTCATATGTCCCCTAGAACTTAGAACTACTTAAACCTAACTAACCTAAGAACATCACACACACACCCATGCCCGAAGCAGGATTCGAACCTGCGACCGTAGCAGTCCCGCGGTTCCGGACTGCAGCGCCAGAACCTAATAATTTCTTTGTGTAAGTTTCGAGGTCAAAGAAATATAACAAAATGACCTAAAGAGACGACAAGATACGCTCTTTTGTTAATTGTTTATTCGTCTTCACTTCTTCTCTTGTCTTGGTTGCGTGTAGACGGACATCTTGCGAGTGCTGGCAAATGTAAGCATATTTGTACTAATTAAGCAGATAATATATTGATTTAATATTATTGTGCGCTTTTAATTTGCAAGAGGTGATCCCGATTTCATGTCCGCCTTCCTTGAATTAACCTGCATTCGAGTAATTTACAGTGCAACAATCGCAACGGCCGATGCAGCCAACGACGCCATTACGTGATGATAAAAAATTAGAGGAAGCGAAAAACTCGCCCGCTGTTAACATAATATACATTTTTCTCCACAGCCTGCCGGCCGCAGTGGGCGTGCGGTTCAAGGCGCTACAGTCCGGAACCGCGGGACTGCTACGGTCGCAGGTTCGAATCCTGCCTCGGGCATGGATGTGTGTGATGGCCTTAGATTAGTTAGGTTTAAGTAGTTCTAAGTTCTAGGGGACTGATGACCTAAGATGTTAAGTCCCATAGTGCTCAGAGCCATTTGAACGATTTTTTTTTTCTCCACAGCCGCCCGACGTTGCAGAAAATACGTGGCTTTAAGATTCTTATTTTCAGTACAACAGCCGAGAGCCAGAGCCACGACTCCGACTACAATGCAACGGTTAACGGAGGTAAGAAGAAATACTCTCGCGCGTGTGTGGGCCGCAGTTGTAATTAATAACTAAAGATTTTTTGCTTTGAAGTGAACTGACTACCCGAGGAAATTAATATGAAAAGTTTATTCCATTGTTCAACTTACATACTCATGTTTTAAGATTCAGCGAGTCTAATTCCACTGAAGATCAATATTGTTAAAAAAAAAGAGAACTTCACAAAAGTGTTTAATTGTAAATAAAAATTAAAATGAAGTATCATTTCGATTAAGGCCCACCACGTAAGTCGGCAACAATCAACGTTACCAATAAATAATATATTAAATTACGACGGCCGACGGACGCGAGATCCTGCAGACATCGCATGCAGGTGCTAAATTCCTCGTTTGTGTGGCTACAGTATTTGTATTTACTGGCCGGCCGCTGTGGCCGAGCGGTTCTAGGCGCTTCAGTCTGGAACCGCGCTACCGCTACGGTCGCAGGTTCGAATCCTGCCTCGGGCATGGATGTGTGTGATATCCTTAGGTTAGTTAGGTTTAAGTAGTTCTAAGTTCTAGGGGACTGATGACCTCAGATGTTAAGTCCCATAGTGCTCAGAGCCATTTTTTTTTTTTTTGTATTTACGGTTCAGTTTTTTAAGAAATTTCAAATCCGTCTTCGCAACTACTAAAGAAGCGTATTTATTTTACCATATCCGTTTCTCTTTACTGATTTAAAACATAGTCAGCTGTCTGGAATCTAACGTATTTACAATTTTCGTTTGCTTCTGTTGGGTTGGTGCATAATTTCGTAACGTTTTTCCACACGTTTAATAAACACAACAGAATCACGTAACAGAGAATTTAGTCATCAATAATGTATTACCCTTCACTATTTACAACAGTCTGCCAAAACTGGAGTAACTTTTCGAGTCTGTGGATGTAAAAAATCACGTGGTTTTGAGGCGGTGAACCCGTCAAGCCATGTTCGGAGCGCATTTTTAGCCGCAAAGTAAGTTCCTTGAAAGTTGTTAGAGAGCGGAAAAGGTGGAAATCCGAGGACACGAGATGAAGTGAGGTAGGTGGGTAAGAAATTACTTCCCAACCGAACTCCTGTAAAGTTTTTTTATCTGTAGCAGAATGTGGGCCGGCGTTATCGAGGAGTAGTATCACTTCACGCAATCTTCTAGGCCGTTGTTTTTGGATTTCATCTGTAAGATATCTAATTTGTTGACAATAAACGTCAGCAGTGATGGTTACTCCTTGGAGAATCAAACAGTAGTACATTACACCGTTGCCGTTCCACCAGATGCACAATATGATCTTTTGTGGATGCGCGCAGATATTTGTACTGGGAATTGCTGCTTTCTTTGGGCTCAACGATTCCTTTCTTTTTCGTATGTTAACATAAAGACACCATTTCTCGTCACTAGTAACGATATGGGATAGGAATGGTCTGTACTGTTCAAAAACCAACAGAAGACGAGCAAGCAGAGATGTTCAATTGGCCCCCCAATGATTTTTGTGATTTTGACCCAGAGCCGATTTTTGAACGGTCCACATTGCACGAAAATGGCGCACGTTGGTGAATTGGTTGGCTCTGAGCACTGTGGGACTTAACATCTGAGGTCATCAGTCCCCTAGAACTTAGAACTACTTAAACCTAACTAACCTAAGGACGTCACACACATCCATGCCCGAGGCAGGATTCGGACCTGCGACGGTAGCGGTCGCGCGTTTCCAGACTTCAGCGCCTAGAACCGCTCGGCCACCAGGCCGGCGATGGTGAATAGATCACAGTTCATCACATATGCCAGTTCTCGAGTACACTGACGAGGATCATTGTGAATTAATGCGTTTAAGCGATCTTATCAGATCCCGAAGGTCTTCTTGAACATGGAGAGTCACTAATGTCAGAACGATCCTCCGTAAACCGGAGAACCATTTGAACTATAGAAGTAAAATATTTTCTCGAGTCTTACCTCGAGAAATATACAGTACTGCAAGCCAGAGTGAAATTAGGTCAAAGAGATCAGTCCAAGCGCAGGAATATCTGTAAAAAAGCGCGTGCAGGCAACACTTCCAGATGCAAAAGGAAGTCAGACAAAAATGCAGCTAGTAAAAATCACGCTTCAGTATGTTTTGGAACGGACCGTTTCCAAACGCAAATAAAAATTTGTTTTGTAGCTGCAAAGACGCATCTTGATGTATTTACAAATTCATGTAGAGGAGAGCCATTTGTTAACATGATTGTATAATAAAAATCATCTGTGTCTGTGAGAAATAGTTGCATGGCGGTAAAATTTTTCAAGCCACTCATCCGTGTGTGTAAATTTTTGCTAGTGCTGAGCCAAATGCTAGGACACTATTTTGTATCACTTTGTGCGCGCGAGGTCACGCCAACAGGTTCGATGCATGCAGTTAACGAAAACTGTTAGTACAGTGTATGCTAGTGGAGCGATATGGCGAGCTGCAAGAGACGGGTAATTACGTCGTAATGCATAAATGACGAACGGCGGGGAGACATCAACCTTGTTAAACGGCAGATAGCTCGTAACCTACATGCAAGAAACAGTATTATCGTGCATTGCGAGTTTGGAGAACCGTGTCCAGAAACCTTGCACTTACGTTAGGCAACATATTTCGTGAGCACGTTAACTGTTTCATTACGCCTGTCTGAACAAGTCAGCAGCTTGTAGAGTGAAAACGAATGTTAACTATAGAATTTGCTGGCATATTGGACCGTAAATACTTACGTTAACAGAGGCTCAAAAACGTTTAAGACGCTAAGCGGGATGTTACGAGATAGTTCTATGTTTTGTGGAGCGCTAAAGATCTTTTACCACGCATGAACAAAATTGGAAATTTAAAAAATGTAGGAATTGAATTTTTTTAAGCAATAGTTGCGGCTTTCCCTGTCAGTAGAAAACCGTGTAAAATGTAAATTTGGATCATCTGACTGGCATTTCAAACCTGTTCCTCCCTCCCTCGGTAGGGAAGAAGCAAGAAAGGAAGATTATGGTTTAGTTTAAAGTTTCGTTGACATCGAGGTCATTAGAGACGAAGTAAAAGCTCGGAATGTTTCAAAGCGGATAAGGAAATCGGCAGTGACCTTTCAAAGGAACCGTCCTAGCATTTGCCTGGTCCGCTTTACGGAAATCAAAGAAAACCTAAGTCTGTATGGCCGGACGCGGGTTTTGAACCGTCGTCATCCTTTGGGCATGGATGTGTGTGATGTCCTTAGGTTAGGTAAATTTGAAATTTTCCCGGCAGATCAACTGTTCAAAAAGATTTCGGGATTGCAGACATGAAGTTTACGACGACCGGCTGCAAGCCCGAAATCTTTTTCAACAGTCCTTAGGTTAATTAGGTTTAAGTAGTACTAAGTTCTAGGGGACTGATGACCTCAGAAGTTAAGTCCCATAGTGCTCAGAGCCATTTGAACCATTTTATGTAATTCAAGATATAAACTAAATTCTGGTTAATTCTCTTCCGATTTCTGATCAATATTTTACTGTCAGAGGTACCACTTTGCACATGAACGTAGCAGAATTACTTCACTGCAGTTGATTATGTTCTTCCAAACTTACACAATATGGCTCCAGCTCTTCGCAATGCATTTCCTGCTATTAGAGGAGAGAGGGAAGTGCGTTGAATTTCACGCGAAAACTTCGAAGAAGTAATAAAGGCAGTTATTGAAATATTATAAGAAAGTGTACAAATAAACAAGCTGTGGTCCCCAAGGCGTATCGTTAAAATTTGGGACCAATACTGGTCTCCCTTCGCCACTTCCAATTAACCACAATTTGGTGTTTGCCCACCTCGTCCCCTACAAAAGTACACAGTGTTGCTCATCCTCCTGCATTTTCACAGTCGCAACAAAGAGTGTGGCTAACTGCAATAAACTATTTCTGGTATTACCTTCAAACAATGTTAGGGTACTTTGGTCTACTTCGGCATTATCGCCACACACATCAGACCCTGTACACACCCAGCTAAGTAGCGCCGTGGTTAGCACACTGGACTCGCATTCGGAAGGACGACAGTTAAAATCCGCGTCCCTCCATCCACGCAAATCGCTCCAGGCAAACGTCGGAATGGTTTCTTTGAAATTACATGACTTTTTTCCTTCCCCATCCTTGAAATATTCCGAGCTTGTGCTCCGTCTCAAATGATATCTACATCTACATCAATACTCCGCAAGCCACCTGACGGTGTGAGGTGGAGGATACTCCTGGTACCAACCAACTGATCCCCCCGCCCCTTTCCCTTTCCACTCTCGAATAACGCGTAAGAACAATGATTGTCGGTAAGTCTCTGTATTAGCTCTAATTTCTCTATTTTTTTCACTGTGTACATTTCGCGTGATGTCTATGGGAGAAAGTAATGTGTTGTCCGACTCCTCCTGGAAAAAGTACTCTCTAGAAATTTCAATCGTAAACTTTTCCGTGATGCACAAAGCCTCTCTTGTAGCGTCTGCCATTGGAATTTGTTGAGGATCTCTATACCGCTCTCGCGCCAACTGTGCAATCCCGTGACGAAACGCGCTGATCTTCGTTGGATCCTCTCTCATCCTCTCTCTCTCTCTCTCTCTCTCTCTCTCACTGTATCAGCCCTGCCAGGTAAAGATCCAAGACTGATGAACAATACTGAAGAATCGGTCGAACACGCGCCCTATGAGGCACTTCTTTCGGAATGATAAACATTTCCTTAACGTTCTGCTTTTCTTCTTATTTGTTCTACGTGGTCATTGCACTTAATGTCGCTTTGGATAGTTACTCCCAGATATTTTACAATATGTACTCCTTTTGTAGCCATTTTCATCAATAGTATAGTGGCACAGTAGTGGAATTATTTTCCTATGTCTGCGTAAAATGTTACCTTTATTAACGTTCATAGCGTGGGTTCCTGTAGTCATGTCCTAGTTCATGAACCACGGGCAACGTATGAGTGGCCAAGTAAGTGGTCCCGACAGTCGGGATACCAGTTACTTTGGAATAAGGCTGGGCATCTCAGACATATTCTGAGTCGTGGTCACCTTTGTGCTCATACGGCAAAGACTACCAAATCCACCGGTTAGTCCCTCAACCGTTAGGGGTAAAACTCAATGGGACTCGGGGCAAGTAAGGCTAGCAACCAGCTTCCCTGGTACTTTAAATATCATGCTGGCAACAAATGCTTCGGACCTTCGGAGGTGACGGAGTCCCACCTCTAACTGACAAACCAGGGACTCCTAAGATACGACTTGGCAAACAAATGGTAATGAGATGGGGAGCTATTAATATCAATGGGGGCTACTCTGGGAATAAGGTAGAGCTGGCAGAGGCTGCAAGTAAGATGGGGCTGGACGTTTTAGCTGTTAGTGACATTCGGGTAAGGGGTGAGAAAGAAGAGAAAGTGGGAGAATACAAGGTCTACCTGTCAGGAGTCAAAGCAGGAATAGCACAATGGGGTGTAGGGCTTTACATCAGGAAAGAAATGGAACCCAGCTTAGTTGCAGTAAGGTATGTAAACGAACGACTGATGTGGATAGATTTGACAGTGTCTAGCAAGAAAATTAGGATAGTGTCAGTATATTCGCATTGTGAAGGGACAGATCAAGATAAGATGGATAGTTTTTATGAGGCACTCAGTGATGTAGATGTTAGAGTAAAGGACAAGGACAGTGTTCTGCTCATGGGTGATTTTAATGCCAGGATTGGAAATCGAACAGAAGGGTATGAAAAGGTTATGGGTAAATTTGGAGAGGATATGAAGGCCAACAGGAACGGGAAACAACTCTTGGATTTCTGTGTCAGTATGGGCTTCGTAATCACAAACTCCTTTTTTAAACATTTCACAGGTATACTTGGGAAGGCAGGGGAACCAGATCTGTCATTGACTATATAATAATAGATCAGGAATTCAGGAAGGCTGTGAGGGACACACGTGTATTCAGGGGATTCTTTGATGACACTGATCATTATTTAATCTGCAGTGAAATTGGGATTGTGAGGCCGAAAGTGCAGGAGGTCAGGTCCATATGTAGGAGGATAAGAGTGGAGAAACTTCAGGATAAGGAAATCAGGCACAGGTACATAACAGCGATCTCAGAAAGGTACCAGTTAGTTGAATGTAGTCAATTACAGTCACTGGAAAAGGAATGGACACAGTACTGGAAGTGGCTAAAGAATGTCTTGGAACAGTAGTGTGTAAAAGTAGGATGAAACAAACAGCTTGGTGGAATGACACAGTCAAGGCAGCCTGTAAAAGGAAAAAGCGGCGTATCAAAAATGGCTACATACTAGAACTCAGGTAGACAGAGAAAGTTATGTTGAAGAAAGAAACAAAGCCAAACAGATAATTGCAGCACCCAAGAAGAAATCTTGGGAAGACTTTGGAAACAGGTTGGAGACTATGGGTCAAGCTGCTGGAAAACCATTCAGGAGTGTAATTAGCAGTCTCCGAATGGGAGGTAAGAAGGAAATGACAAGTATTTTGGACAGGTCAGGAAAACTGCTGGTGAATCCTGTGGATGTCTTGGGCAGATGGAGGGAATATTTTGAAGAGTTGCTCAATGTAGGTGAAAATACGATCAGCAATGTTTCAGATTTCGAGGTAGAATGGGATAGGAATGATGATGGAAATAGGATCACATTTGAGGAAGTGGAGAAAATGGTCAATAGAGTGCAGTGCAATAAAGCAGCTGGGGTGGATGAAATTAAGTCGGAACTCATCAAATACAGTGGAATGGCGGGTCTTAAATGGCTACATAGGATAATTGAAATGGCCTGGGAGTCGGGACAGGTTCCATCAGACTGGACAAAAGCAGTAATCACACCAATCTTTAAACATGGGAACAGAAAATATTGTAACAACTACAGAGGTATGTCTTTAATCAGCGTTGTGGGTAAAATCTTCTCAGGTATTGTTGAAAGGAAAGTGCGAGTATTAGTTGAGGACCAATTGGATGAAAATCACTGTGGGTTTAGGGCTCTTAGAGGTTGTCAAGACCAGATCTTTAGCTTACGGCAAATAATGGAGAAGTGTTATGAGTGGAACAGGGAATTGTATCAGTGCTTTATAGATCTAGAAAAGACATATGACCGGGTTTCTAGGAGGAAGTTATTGTCTGTTCTACGAGATTATGGAATAGGAGGCAAACTTTTGCAAGCAATTAAAGGTCTTTACATGGATAGTCCGGCAGCAGTTAGAGTTGACAGTAAATTGAGTTCATGGTTCAGAGTAGTTTCAGGGGTAAGACAAGGCTGCAACCTGTCTCCATTGTTGTTCATATTATTTATGGATCATATGTTGAAAACAATAGACTGACTGATCAAGATATGTGAACACAAAATAAGCAGTCTTGCAAACGCGGATGACTTAGTTGTGATGGCAGATTCTATTGAAAGTTTGCAAAGTAATATTTCAGAGCTAGATCAGAAATGTAAGGACTATGGTATGAAGATTAGCATCTCCAACACGAAAGTAATGTCAGTGGGAAAGAAATATAAACGGATTGAGTGCCAAATAGAACAGGTTCAAGTACTTAAGATGCATATTCTCACAGGATGGCAACATAGCGAAAGAACTGGAAGCGAGATGTAGCAAAGCTAATGCAGTGAGCGCTCAGCTACGATCTACTCTCTTCTGCAAGAAGGAAATCACTACCAAGACTAAGTTATCTGTGCGCCGTTCAATCTTTCGACCAACTTTGTTTTATGGGAGCGAAAGCTGGGTGGATTCAGGTTACCTTATCAACAAGGTTGAGGTTACGGATATGAAAGTTGCTAGGATGATTGCAGGTACTAGTAGATGGAAACAATGGCAGGAGGGTGTCCACAATGAGGAAATCAAAGAAAAACTGGGAATGAACTCTATAGATGTAGCAGTCAGGGCGAACAGGCTTAGATGGTGGGGTCATGTTACACGCATGGGAGAAGCAAGGTTCATCTACATCTACATTTATACTCCGCAAGCAACCCAACGGTGTGTGGCGGAGGGCACTTTACGTGACACGCTCATTACCTCCCTTTTCTGTTCCAGTCGCGTATGGTTCGCTGGAAGAACGACTGTCTGAAAGCCTCCGTACGCACTCGAATCTCTCTAATTTTACATTCGTGATCTCCTCGGGAGGTATAAGTAGGGGGAAGCAATATATTCGATACCTCATCCAGAAACGCACCCTCTCGAAACCTGGCGAGCAAGCTACACCGCGATGCAAAGCGCCTCTCTTGCAGAATCTGCCACTTGAGTTTGCTAAACATCTCCGTAACCTAACACGGTTACCAAATAACCCTGTGACGAAACGCGCCGCTCTTCTTTGGATCTTCTCTATCTCCTCCGTCAACTCGATCTGGTACAGATCCCACACTGATGAGCAATACTCAAGTATAGGTCGAACGAGTGTTTTGTAAGACACCTCCTTTGTTGATGGACTACATTTTCTAAGGACTCTCCCAATGAATCTCAACCTGGCACCCGCCTTACCAACAATTAATTTTATATGATTATTCCACTTCAAATCGTTCCGCACACATACTCCCAGATATTTTACAGAAGTAACTGCTACCAGTGTTTGTTCCGGTATCATACAATCATACAATAAAGGATCCTTCTTTCTATCTACTATATCTTCTTTATATCTACTATATCATTTATATATAAGGTTACCCAAGAGACTCATGGATTCAGCAGTAGAGGGTAGGAGGAGTCGGGGCAGACCAAGGAGAAGGTACCTGGATTCGGTTAAGAATGATTTTGAAGTAATAGGTTTAACATCAGAAGAGGCACCAATTTTAGCACTGAATAGGGGATCATAGAGGAATTTTATAAGGGGGCTATGCTCCAGACTGAACGCTGAAAGGCATAATCAGACTTAAATGATGATGATGATATTAACGTTCACGGTCAACTGCCAGAGCCTGCACCATTCATCCATACCCTGCAGGTCATTTAACAAACTGATACTGTCTTCTGGCGTTGCTACTTCCTTACAGACAACCGCAACATGTCTTAAACCTTATAGAGCTCCGACGCTTTCTACTATATCATTTATATATATTGTAAACAGTAACAGTCCTATTGCACTTCCGTGGGGTACTCCGGAAATTACCCGTACATTTGTCTGTTAAGAGCGTCATGTTGAGTTGTATGTGCAAGGAAGTCCTTAATTCAGTCGCAAATCTGGTCTGGTACTCGGTAAGCTCCTATTTTTTGCTATCTTTAAACGGTAGTGCGAAACGGTGTCAAATGTCTTCCTGAAGTCAAGAACACGCATCATCCTGAGCGCCGTTGTCTACAGGACTACGGCTCTCAAGGAGGACCAGAGCGAGCTGAGTTTGGGAATCCATGTTGATCTTTATAGAGGAGGTTCTCGTTCTACAAAAACGTCATAATTATTGAGCATGAAACATGTTCCATAATTCTACAACAGACTGACTTCAACGATGGAGGGCTATAATTATGTGCATCTGTCCTACGTCCCTTCTTGTAAACGGAAATGACTTGCGCTTGGTACCCTTAGTCGCTCCGGCAAACTACGATAAACGACTGTTACATGAGGAGCAAGTTCTTTCACAGAGTCTGTATAATTTTACAGGTATCTCGTCTGGTCCTGATGCCTTTCCACTACTAATCACCACGATGTCCACGAGACGTTTATCCGAAACTACCTTTCTTTCTTTCTTCTTCGCTATACCCGTCGGTTTGAAATCTTCTCTAACACTTGAAATCATAGCGGACCGAGATCCGTGTCCTTATTTTAAGCGGAGACTGCACAACCCTTGTTAGTATTGCGACGAAAGTAACCTTAAGCGCGCATAAAACCAATAACTGCTGCTCAAAGGCACACACACACCAAGGTCTTACAGATTACGGCAATCTCGTCTCGTCTGCGCACGTCCCTTGTTTCTAGATATCTTGATAGCTTTTCGTAGCCTTCTGACACTTTTGATAATCTTCGGATGTGCCGCACTTGCAAAATAATACAAAAACAGAAGCAAACTGACATAGAACACTTGAAGGTAAATTACAATTACTAAAATATAAAACTGGGACAAGGACTCACCTATAAATGCAGTAATTTACAGTAGATAGTCAATAACAAAGAAAGAAACAGAATACATAATGACACAAAGAAGTGAATGCGATGTAATAATGAAGAACATGGACTACAAAACCTCACTGGATGTTTAGATACTTATGTCCTCATAGGTAAAATGTTATGGCGTTGCCATTTCTGCTTACACCTCATTTCATGCATTGATGGTGTAACTGCTGGTATTATGAGCATTTAATCAAGGTGTTCGGCAGTAGTGGAACAAGGGCGGCACCAGCACATTTGGATGGTGTGGGTTGTCTAGATCAGGGGCAGGTATGCATGTTATCCTTTGATTCACAGGTACTTAACCTATTGTTCTGCTAAAAGGATCCATCCTTTTGATTGACAGGCACTTAACCTATTGTCCCCCCCCCTCCCTCAGGAAACCCCCAACCCACCTCCTTGCCCTTGCTGCTACAGGTATACTTAAAGGTCTGAGTTATTCGAATAGCCTCCTCTCACTCTTATCAATTTGATTAACTAATTAAAGTCATCAATTAATTAACACTCCCTCCCCAAGAAAATGGCAGGAAGTTCAAATTCCAGCAGGATAATGCAACATGCCATGGCTATCTCCACTAACCTAAGAAAATGGCGGAAAAAAGGGCACTTGGGCTACCTCCACTAACCTAAGTCGTCTGACGCCACCTCTTCCTAGGAATTGGCAGGGAAAGAGGCTGTGCTGGGCTGCCAGATAGGATGGACGTAAGTATTTATTTTGCATGCAGTGTTTATTTAAACAATATGAGGCAGTAGCTCAATCCAGTGTGTTCACCATGAGGTCTGAAGTCGAACTGGTCTAATACACAGTACTGCCACCAGAGGGCACTGTTATCTCTCCCATGATGTAATCCAAGATGGCAGTCTGGGGAGGGGGGGGGGGAATGTGGGGAAAAGGATACAGCCTGTGCTGGGCGCTGGAGAGAGGAAGGAGTGCGAGAATGGTCTGATACCCATCCGCATAGAGATATATCATAAATTATGCACTATGCTTGATGTGCTAGAAATATGTAGAGTGCTGTATGGTATACTTTGATGATGTATATGTTTGAGAATTGACAATGAATTGATACACTGGACTATCATTTATCTACATTCGCAATGACACTCGCAATGTAGAGAAGGGGTGGTTTAGTTATTATACGGAAATTGGGTAACATGCTGTCGCATCATTGATCGATGTTGAAATTACTGTAAAATCGCTAAAACTGTTCGCACTATCAACTGTGATGCTTATTATTATAGCACATCGATGGTGTCTTTTCTATCAGATCTGTCCACTGATATGATGTTGGTTACCACAATGACTCACTGAGTCGTTTCTTTGAGATAGAGAAAGAGTTTTGGTGCAGGGCCAACACCTTCTGGGGATGGCTAGCACCGAAACAGTGATCACATACATGATTGCAATATGAGGAATCAGTCGAAACGAAACGCAGAGCCATCAGCTATTCTGTCACTGTGACAGATGAGTTTAAATGTAGATGTTGTCAATCACCTTCAGGTAGCAGTTTGGAAACGCTTCACAACACAGCCAAACTCTACCGGTTTCATTATGTCATAACTGTCTTTTATTTAAAATCATCCAGTGCGTGTGATATGTTGTGGTAGCAGCAGTAATAACATGATTTACACTGTGCAATGCCTGGTTTTCTGTGAGAAGCACTGGATCAGAATGTGTTAATGTTAGTTTAGAACCTGACACTGAGCTTTAAGTCGTGGCAGAAAAAAAAGTATGGCAGTGTACAAAGCATGGTACAACAAAAAAAAACAATGTTTCACAAAATGATACAGGGTAACAGGCGGGTCTCTTCGACTTCTTCTGTAGTTTGTGGGATATGGTCATCCTCCTACACTACAGGCGATGCAACTTTACATTGATCTGTGCAGTGAATCAATAGCTGTGTATTTAATAGGATTGACACATGTGCTCATTGCCTGCACACAGACAGTATTTGTTTTCGATATATGGGAGGAGAGAGATATGGTAAAAATTTAACAAGTTCTTTATCAGATGAAGTTAGTGGAGCTTTTATAGTTCGTAATTTTTCTCTGTTGGATGGTACAGAATAAAGAAGATAGCATGTTGGGCTGATAGATGTGAATGGGCCTTGAGGGACATGGATCTGCTTTGGACAGCAGTACTTTTATGTAGTTTGGTGACGCACTACAATGCAGTAGCAAAATCCTTGTCCTTCCCCAGTTCCCATACTGTCTTTTATACTACCTCGTGTTGCAGGAACAGGCTTCATTTGGTGCTGACTTTACACACCGTACACTGTTGGCGGATCTACGACATGTTCCTATTTCCACCAAATGGTCAAAACACGGTCCTATCGCACTAACTCAGGTCACTCTGTTTCAACATGGGTTGCAGAAGGTGGTAGATACAGCTCTCTCCAACTTCTGCTCAGTTCCAACTTAAATTGGAACGATCACATGTGCAAAGCTGCAGAAATGGCAGCACTTGCAAGAGGCTTAGGGAGTATCAAAAATTTTACTGTAGCTGATAGGTTCGGAAAAAGGTGACTCATTTTGAGATATGAGAGTGCCAGAAATAGTATTTACTAGTGGCTGTAATCATTAAAAGACTTCTCTATTGGATACAACGAAAGTATGTGGTTGAATGGAAAGACTTGATTCCAAATCATAGACATCATTTCTACAGGAAAGAGCAGCACTAGAGATCTGAAAAGCTAGTGTACATTTCTTACAATCTCAATCGGCACACCATCTACTGTTTGTGATCCTGCTCAATCAACCATCACATGTATTACCAAACCTCTGTCGTTACAAAAACAGGAGAAATATTTAGTGGCAGTGTGAGGGAGTTGCAAATAGCAGCTTAACCGAATCACTTTCTAAATTTGGTAATTTTATTATGAGGTTGCACTGTCTGCGACATGTAACCACACCGCTGTTCTGATAATATACACTCCAGCAATCTCCACCTACATTCAGTGTCATGGTATTTGGAAAAACCCTCTTCATTCAGAGGTAATGCCATACCTCGATTTATAAAGCCAGTATAGCTTTTAACATGGATACTTGTATGCACCTGTAGAACCAAAACTGCTTGTGACAGTAATATGGTCATTGTGATCGTGTTTTTTAACATCTTGTGATTTGTAAGACAATTATGCTTCTCTTCCTAAGACACAGTGGTACCACTCACTAAAAAAACTTATGGGACATGTCCACCCATTGCTGATTTTCAGTCAGTATCATTTTGTATCACCAGCAATCAGTTATTGTCCATGTATTATACTCAGTAGTAGGGGATGCATGATAGGTTCACCTTGAGCATCTGCCTTATAAAGTAAGTGTGTGTTCCAACATGTGCAAAGGAAATGACTGTCCAGTCGTAAGGAAGAAATGGATTTAATGTGGAATACTGCAACAGCAAAGGAAAGAGTATGTCAAGTCATAACATTGGTAGAGTTATTTCTATTTCCAGGGCCACAGCTATCAGCAGGAAGTATTTGCGATACTTCACTCATTGTCAAATGTCATCCAATTGAGACTGCAATCATAATATTTAATTGTAAGTACAGTGATAAAATATATATGTGGCTGGTTTTCCTAGGACGTATGGTGCAGGATACGAATTGTACATTTACTACATCGACATGGTAGATGGTGATATATTGCTAGGTTGGAGATCAGTTTCACGCTCTAATATTCAAGCTCCCATCCTCAGTGGCAGAGTGGTGTAATTGAATAAGAGTCTTTCCATATCTGATAATCTGTAGGACACGTTGCAGGGTTTCTTTGTTGGTGCAATATGGTGAAATATAGAAAGTAGTTTTTTGCCACTGAAAGACTCATCTGCACAAACGAAAAAAAAAGAAGACAGGCAGTTCTTCCATGCTGGTGGCATCAGTAATTCGGCAGGCAAATTCAATAAGAGCCAATCATAATGCTCTATTCATTCACAAGACTTCCTTTGTGCTGCGACGCAGGAGTCTCTACATAGAAGTGAGAATGTTTGCACTTTGGAGATGTTTGTTGAAAGCAGGACTTAGCTATTTCCAGGAAGGGTAACACATGGTAGATGGGGTGCCACGTTAGGACCATCAGGAGGAATGCATTCAGCGTTATTCTGCGCTATTTTCGTAAACAGGTTCTGTTATAGCAAGAATTTCCATGCATACAAGCTGAGACATCACGAAAGCTGCTACAAAAGTGACCTTTAACTCTTTCTGGGACATTATACAATTTCCGAGAGGTCGACTTGGCTCTTATTTTACATAGCCATGCGCCATCACTATAACATTGAGGAGCTTTTAGATGCAGTTGAGATGGTATGTAGGTACATGAGCATTTTGCGGCCATACGACATCCACACTTGACTGGTAAACATGTGCACATCTAGATACAGCTCACATGTCCCGTTAGGATCGCTAACAACAATGCAGCCTGTGCTATTCTGGGAAGCAATGGAATGGATTTCTGCAGCATCTGCGAGGGTGAGTCACTCAGCAATTAGGTCTTCGGTGGACTGCAGGTAGAGAAAGGGATTGTGTCAGCAATGGTGAACACGAGCATGTGGTCCATAGGGTTACTTGGCGCTTATTTATGCAGATATGTGACATCATCTTAACACTTGAAGAACTCTAACTGTATACCCGAAAATAGACACGACTCACCTGCTGTCAGCAGTGGCGCGACATTAATGGCGCACTCTCTGGCACTGGCTTGTGTCCAGCTGGCCCTGGAAAGAGTGTGTGCACATTGGAACAGTTCCCTGACATGTAGCGTTTTTTATGTGCAGTCACTGCTTGTGCACAACACTATTTTTGGGTGTAAAAGCGTTGTGAGCATGTTTGTATAGCGTTATACATGCATTATTTTTTACAATTTACACATAGCTTTTGTGTCTGTTGTATTATATTGTGAACAGGTGTGCAGGCTGTGCAATGCATGATTTCGACAGTTATGATTAGCAAGCATGTTTGGAGAGCCTTTTAAATGCATTATTTTGACAATTTAGGAGTTGTTTGCGTCTCTGCACATCAGTGTACTGCATTATTTCGATGATTTACGAGTAGTTTGCAAATCTGTAGGCTGTGCAATGCATTATTTCGACAGTTTACAATCAGCAAGTGTGTCTGCAGAGCGTTTTACATGCATTATTTAGGTGAACTACGAGTAGTTTGCAAGTCTGTAGACTATTAATGCGACTTCAAGCATGCGAGGGTGAGTGTTTTATACCAGTGTAATAAATAAACCACATAAAATCCGTCCCTAAATAAATTATTACAAAATAAGTAAAGTACACTACTTCCTCTCTCCAGCAGCCCAGCGCAGGCTGAGTCCTTTTCCTACCATTTCCCCCCTCGCCAGACCGCCATCTTGGAGTACATCACAGGAGGGATGAGAGTGCCCTCTGCTGACAGTACTATGTACGAGATCAGCTGGACTCCTGACGTGATGGTGAAGACACTGGATTGAGCTAATGCCTCATATTGTTTAAATAAACACTGCATGCAAAATAAATACTTACGTCCATCGTAACTGGCAGCCCAGCACAGCCTAAGTCCTTTCCCTGCCAATTCCTAGGAAGAGGTGGCGGTCGGACGACTTAGGTTAGTGGAGGTAGCCCAACTGCCCTTTTATCCCGCCATTTTCTTAGGTTAGTGGAGGTAGCCATCGTGTGTTGCATTATCCTGCTGGAATTTGAACTTCTCATCATTTTCATTGGGAGGGGGATTAGTTAATAGATGACTTTAATTAAATAGTTAATCAAATTGATAAGAGTGAGAGGGGGCTATTCGAGTAACTCAGACCTGAAAGTGTACCTGTAGCAGTGAGGGCGAGGGGGTGGGCTGGGGATTTCCTGAGGGGAGGAGGGGGGCAACAGGTTAAGTATCTGTTAACCAAGAATCCTTTTAGCAGAACAATAGGTTAAATACCTGTCAATCAAAGGAGAACAATAGGTTTGCTGCTGAGTGCATACCTCCCCATGATGTAGGCAACCTTCACTAACAAAATGTGCTGGTGCCGCCCTTGTTCAACTTCTTTTGGTGACACCATAGTCACATACTACGTCCACATCATTTAGCAGTTGACCAATTTTCTGCAAGTTGCCCTTACAACATATCAGTTCACTCCCATTGTCACCGGTGAATACCACACCAGAACAACTGGATCAGTAGCCATTACCAATTTTACATCTGCCTTAAGACCAGCAGAAAATGGTATGATGGAAATAGGACGCATTACGAATAGGAAGATAAGAAAGAGAGCGAGTTACTGTGAACAGTTCTGTGATGGGGTTGTTGTAATCAGATTCGACAGGAAACCAACGCCGACGACAATACTTCAGGTATACATGTCGACGTCGCAAGCTGAAGATGAAGAGATAGCATTTGAGGATATTGAACGGATAATTCATTATGTAAATGGAGATAATCTAATACCCATAGGGAACTGGAATGCTACTGTAAGGGAAGGAGTAGAAAAAGAGTTACTTGAGAATTTGGGCTTGGTGGCAGATATAAGATGGGAGAACACTAAATGAGTTTTGCAATAAATTTCAGCTAGTAATAGCGAATAATCTGTTCAAGAATAACAAAAGGAGGAGATATACCCAGAAAGGCCACGAAATATGGGAAGATTCTAGGCAGATTACATCTCCATCAGACAGTTTCCGAGATCAGGTAATGGAGTGTAAGGCGTAATCAAGAGCAGATTTAGATACAGATCACAACTAAGCGATGATGAAGGGTACACTGAAGTTTAAGAGAATCATCTGGAAGAACCAATGCGGGAGGTAGTGGGATATTGAAGTGGTGAGGAATGATGAGACCCATTTGAAGTTCGCCTAAAGATGTGGGCATAGCCATAACGAACACTAGAGTAAGCAATTCAACTGAAGAAGAGTGGATATCTCTAGAAAGGTTAATCACAGATGTTGAACAAACATAGGTGCAAGGAATGTAACTTGGGTAACAGGAGAAATACTTTGACTGATCGACGAATGAAGTCAGGGAAAGACAGGAATCCACAGTGTCATAAAAATGTATGTATGTATGTATGTATGTGTGCATCTCTATAGGTTCCAAATCTCCTCCTAGACCACTGGACTGATTTCAACCAAATTTGGAACATGTATCCCTTACTGTAAGGTAACAATCGTTGTGGGGATAGAGCCACCTACCTATCACAGTTCCCGAGATAAGACGTCATAAACAACGAGATGCGTGAAAACTGCCGCATCGTACATGACGTTTAAATTTATTACTGCTGAGCTACTCCACTGGTAATAAATTTCGCAGACAGTATCGAAATACGCCGCTAAATGTACCTACAAAATTATATCATGGTACCAAACATAGTTCAGGAGACATCAAGTCATAAACAATGAGATGCACGAATAACTGCCGCATTGTGCTATCGTTCAAATTTCTTTTTTTCTACTAACTCTATTCGCAACTCATTTTGCAGACAGCAGCCACAAATGCCGATGAATGTACCTACACAAAGATACGACGCACAGTTCATGAAATATGACGTCATAGACATTGAGATCCGTGAAAAATGTCGCATGATGCTTGACGTTTTAAATTATTACGCCTTTACTACCATCACTATTAGCATAAAATTTCGCACACAGTATCGAAATATACTACTTAATGTACCTGTAAAACTGTATCACTATACGAGACATGTTTCATAAGATATGACGTCATAAAGATTGAGTTGTGTGAAAACGAAACTGCAGGGCGAAATTCGCTACAGATATAAATGAAATATGTCTACAAATATATGTGAAATATGTCAAATGCATTTGAAATGCGTACTCAGGCAAAGCCGCGGGTACCAAGTTCGTCCTAAATCACTGGATCTATTTCAGCCAAATTTAGTGGACACGTTAATCACTATATGTGCAGAAATACTGTAGGGGTAAGAACCACCGGCCTGCTGTGGATTGGAATACGTACCGAAGCAACCCCATGTATTCAGCTGGTACAAAATGTAAATCACTTAGAAATGAAATAAAAGCAAATGTACGGAAGCCAATGGGAAATGGTTGCAAGAAAATTGTGGGGAAATCTAAAAAGAAATTGTCAGAAGAACTGATTCAGCATACAGAAAGGTCAAAAACCTTCGATGAAATGAAAAGCAAGGGTGACAACATTAGGAAAGCATTGATAGTTGCAGAGGAGAGAGCAGTTAGGTGGAATGAGCACACTGAATGCTTGTACGAGGTGGAGGAATTATATGATGATGTGATAAAAAAGAAACACTGGACTTGATGAGGAATATGTAGGGGATCCAGAATTTAAAAGAGGTATGAAAGACTTGAGTTCATATAAGGCAGAAGGTATAGATAATTTCCATAGGAATTTCTAAAATCATTGGAGGAAGTGGCAACTAAAAGACTATCTACATTGGTGTGTGGAATCTGTGAGACAGGTGACATACCATCAGACTTCCGAAAAATATCGTTCACACAATTCCGAAGACTGCAAGTGTTACGACATAAAATCAACGCGGGCACGCCAGTCGGGAATGACAGAAGAGAAGGCTGTGAGAAGAGGTTAGCCAATCGCACGCTGGCTGACCTCCTTCCAGGACGACAATGTGAAGACGACATACGTGCTGCGCCCGACTTGCAGCAGCCCATTTCGATAGCAGCTTCAACGATAGTCACTTCGTTTGCTGTCACATTGTAGCCTCTTCATTAGCAATCTCTATGTAGCTCAGTTAGAGATCAGCAGTCACTGCAGTTCAGTTGGCTAACTGTTGTTAGTAGTGGATGCTAGGATCAGAAGTATTACTTGTGTTTGTCTATTCTGAAGAAGACTGATTATTTTGTATGTCGCCCTATGCTTACGACACATCTGTGTAATTGCACTTGTGGATAATCAAGTATAAAGGACTACAACAATTCTCAGATCAAGTATTTGTATTCGTCTTGTTGTAATAAAACTCATTAATGCGAGTTGTTTGATTGTTTGTCTAGCGAACCGTGTATGCAGGATTCCTAGACACAACAGCAAGAACAGATAAGTATGAGGACTATCGCACTATCAGCTCACCCAAGCTGCTGTCAAGAATAATATACTGAAGAATGGAAAACAAAATCTGTCTTTAGGCACTAGAGACGCAGTCCTGACTCTTCGCTTGACAATGGAAGCAAGACTGAAAAAAATCAAGACATTTCATAGCATTTCTCGACCTGGATACAATGTTTGACCACGTATAATAGTGCAAAATGTTCGAAATTCCGAGGGAAATAGGAGTAAGATATGGAGAACGACGGTTAATATACAATATGTACAAGATCCATGAGGGAACCACACGGTTGAAAGACCAAGAACAAAGGGCTCAGATTAAAAAGTGTCTTTCGTCCCTAGCATTCACTATATACGTAGAAGCAGCAAAGTCACAAACAAAAGAAAGGTTCAAGATTGAGATTAAAATTCAGGTTGAAATGAGAAAGATTACCTGATGACTTTCCTATGCTCAGTGAAGGTGAAGAAGAATTAGAGGAGCTGGTGGGTGAAATGAACAGTGTGTACAGAGTACGCACTAATGACAAACCGGAAAGAGATCAAGTGATGAAAAGTAACAGAAATGAGAGTAGCAAAAAACTTATTAGAACTGGTGATCACAAAATTAAGGAATTCTACTACCTTGGGAGCAAAATAACTCACGACGGACGAAGCAAGGAGGACATAAAAAGCAGACTAGCACAGTCAAAGACGACGTTGCTGCCCAGAAGAAGTCTATTAGTATCGCTACCTTAATGCGAGAAAGATATTTTTGAGAACGTACGTCTACAACACACCACTGTATGGTAGTGAATTATGGGCTGTGGGAAAAGCGGAACAGAAGAGAACTGCAGCGTTTGAGATTGGTGCTACAGACGAATGCAGAAAATTAGGTGGACTGATGAGGTTAGGGATGAGGAGGTTCTCCACATAACCGGCAAAGAAAGGACCATATGGAAAACTGATATGAAGAAGGGACTCCATTATAGGACATGTTAAGACATCAGGGAATAACTTCCATGGTACTACAGGAGTGAAAACAGTTGAGGTAGACAGAGTGGAATATGTCCAACAAATAATTGAGGACTCTTAGATGAAGGAGTTGACAGAGGAGAGGAATTCGAGGTGTGCCGCATCAAACCAGTCAGAAGAGTAATGACTAAATAAATAAATAAATAAATAAAGACGTGCTGGGTGACATGATTAGATGAAAGTATGTCACAAAATTCTTGCAATTCCGCAGTAATTCATCGAAGATAATTCAAAACGCCACGAAAACTGTATGGCTCTATGTGTGAGAAAGCCGACAAAATTTAAATTAAGATAAATCCCAAGGGCTAAAAGGGTCATGTAGTAGACTTAATTGAACACATATTCGGGTGTCGTGATCGAAGCGAAACTTGGAAGGACGAGTTTAGAAAGAAATACGTCCTTATGATCACAATCCAGTCATCGAGACGTATATAAATGTAGACCACATACTCCGGCCAGATTGGGCAAGGCGTCTCACTGGGAACAACAATAGCTTCACATAATGTTTTATACAATTTATACATTATGCGAAGCAAACTAAAGAGCCCTCTTGTTAGATTTGAACGTAAAGACAAGTCAAGATCGTTTCACATCCAATATATATACAACGGATCGTGATTTTAAACACACATCAAAAAAGTTTTGCATCACCCCGGTTCCCAACACTCCTGGAAGTAGACGTTGACTGAGGATATTGTATCACAGACACAGTCCCTTTGACTGTTCAGAGATGTCAGTAAACCCGCCCAAAGATGTAAACAACCATGCATAAGCAGCGCCTATTGGACGGAGGAGGTCCGACAGCCGATCAGTTCCAGTCATTCCACCAGGAAAGAGGTATACGGCTCGTTGTTGTCTGTAGTTCATCCATGCCTAGACAGTCAATACCGCGGTTCAATCTCGTCCGGGTCCGTATTGTTACTTTGTGCCAAGGGAAGTGTCCAGGCGTCTCGGAGTGAACCAAAGCGATGTTGTTCGGACATGGAGGAGATACAGAGAGACAGGAATTGTCGATGACATGCCTCGCTCAGGCCGCCCAAGGGCTGCTACTGCAGTGGATGACCGCTGCCTAGGATTATGGCTCGCAGGAACCGTGACAGCAACGCCACCATGTTTAATGCTTTCCGTGCAGCCACAGGACGTCGTGTTACGACCCAAACTGTGCGCAATAGGCTGCATGATGCGCAACTTCAATCCCGACGTCCATGGCTAGGTCCATCTTTGCAACCACGACATCATGCAGCGCGGTACAGATTGACCCATTAACATGTCGAATGGACCGCTCAGGATTGGCATCACGTTCCCTTCACCGACGAGTGTCGTATATGCCTTCAACCAGACCCGGTCAGGTTGAATGCCATAGACACACTATCCAGCGAGTGCAGCAAGGTGGGCTTTTGGGTGGCATTATGTGGGACCTATGTACGCCGCTGGTGGTCATGGAAGGCGCCGTAACGGCTGTACGACTCGTGAATGCCCTCCTCTGACCGACAGGGCAACCCTATCGGCAGCATATTGGCGAGGCACTCGTCTTCACGGACGACAATTTCCGCCCCCATCGTGCACATCTTGTGAATGACTTCCTTCAGGATAACGACATCGCTCGACTAGAGTGGCCAGCATTTTCTCCAGACATGAACCCTGTCGAACATGCCTGGGATAGAGGTTTTGACATACAAACCTAAGTTTTTCTTTTTGGAGTAGGTGGATTAAGATTAAAGGAATAATAAACTGAGAAAATTGAAAGGACTACTTACAGAAAAAGACATTTAAGTTACCCGAATAATTAACCTGTCATTCGTAGAAAAATCCAGGCTGTCGAAGGGAGTCATTGGTAAGAGAGTGGATAGGATTTTGGAGAGGCTGGAGGGAAAAAATGGTAAGAGTCAAAATAAGTTTGCCATAGTCGTTCCTAGGACTTCTTTCTGCCATTTTTTTTTCAAATCCGACAATGAACTGTATGTGTGAAACATCTCAGTTTGGAACGTGGTTCGGACTACACGTTGAGCTTTAGGTGCCTCTATAATTAGCAAGTAGGTCAGAAGGCAAGGGCATACCATCTCTAATACGATAATGTCTAGAGCAGTATGCTCCAGGCTAAAGTACCTATATACTGTTACGATAACAATGTACATATAGTTAACACTATACTTCTGGAGAAATTGAAGCTGTTTTTGGGAAGGCACTATGCACTATCTATAGCAATGTCAAGTAGTGCATCACTCTGGAATATTATATAAAACGTTTTTGGAATACGCGCTGGAGGCGCGATGGTTGGTACAACCATTCACTTCTTTCAAGATGTAAAGCCAAGAGGAAACAGCGAAAAATAAGAGTGATGAGATATTGATGAGTATTTCTGCCAGATCGACAAATTACAATGGACGAAAATCATGTCTAGGTCTGCCATCCGAAATCTAATCGTCGATAGGCAGTAACACAAAATCTCGTACAAAACTCATATACAGACAGGAGTGAAAATATCTACCAATAAGGCATTACAACTGTGATGGGCATGACATTGGGGACAATATGTGGCAGAACTTAGGGCTACACCAAATATCATGTGACTTACTGCTTTGTTGGAGGGTGAAGTATACCATCATAGAACGCCACGTCACACAAACAATGTCATTTCTGAAATGCAGAGGGTTGTGCTGCTAGCATTGGAGAACAATGTTCTTGAATGTAGTTAATACACAATCAACGTAACCAGGATCAGTTTACTCAGTACAGAGTAATGGTATGCCTTCGTGCTGTGAGAGTTACCACGCTTGATCTCTTCCTGATGACTGCACAAGATTATCAGCGTTTGTTCAAAGAAGTACCAGGAAGGTATGAATAGTGAAATATTTACAAGGCTCAGTTAAATGAGGGAAACAGAAAGCCCATCGAAAGAGGAGTCCAGTCAACATCAGTGTGTCATGCCTTGCAGTTTGTCCTCAGTGATGTGACGAAAGTAGATGAACGGCCAGGAACTACACGATGGGATAGAAATTACATCTGTATTTCGACGGAACAAGATTGAAATTCCACTCCTGTCACCATGATTTAGAATATCTGTCGTTTTCCTAAAAGTTTAAACTACAGAATGTCTGTATGGTTCCTACAGCAAGACTACAGCCATTTTCTTCCCCTATCCGTGTCCGACTTGAACTTGTGCTCTGTATCTAATGATTCCGAAATGGAAAGAGTAAACTGATACTTTCTATTAGCACACGCAATGATTGGCTTAACAACAGGTAGAAACTTGAGAACGCCAATAATTTGACAGTAAAAGAAAAAGTGATGTGTACAGATCACTGCTAAGGGCTGAAAAATACAAACAGCAATAGATTAGAAAGATACTGTCGTGACTGAGCACATCGATAGAAGGGAAGAAAGAGAAAGCAATGAGCCACTCATATTGGCAACGAGATTGCCATCTATGTTGGAATGTAGTCAAGCTGCTAGTTACGGAGAGATCACTCTCAACGACGATCATATACCATTATTAGAGGATGTGACTGATTAGCGGTGATTACTTTAGATTTTCCTGGAAGAGGATTATCTGAGGTCGGCAGGCCCTTGTGAAGCCAGCTGAGAAACTGCATGAAAAAGAATCAATAGACTAAGATTCGGGTAACGACGAAAGGTAGGCAACAGTCTCATCAGATGTCGGAACAACACCGAATTATAACATCGTTACGGTCTGGCGAATGGCACGAAAACAGTTTTCCGTGGCGCACCGCAGGTGAGTTCGTCATTATGGAAAGCACAGTGGGGGAACTGTCATTCAGTACAAAATAGTCGATACTCTGTTTTAGGTATTTACCTCACAATTAATCTAGAGACTTTACTCCCATATTGAGAACAACATCGTCAAGAAACAGCCTGAATATACTGCTGACACTAGTTTTCGTGTGCTATGACTTAATACTGTAGGATTTTCCGCATTTTTTATAAATGTACGATCGAATGAAAGCTCTCGATCCAAATCTAATCCATTGCTTCAGACGGAAACATCAGTTCATTAAAACACCTATAAAATGCATCGATTACTTTCAAAATAATTTTCTTGACAAAATACAATTTCTAATTTTTAATCTTCCAAACAGACGCAATCGTTTGATACAAGTCAACAACCATTTTATTCTGGCATTTATGTGGTGATTTTTGTTTTGATGTCGTACCTCTACTTTTCTCACTTCGACCCGCTTCAGTCATTATATTATAAACATGTTTTGCACTTAACAGAGCCAGTAGCCTGTGAGGGACTTACACTTTTACTACGACGCACTAAATCTTGCATAAAAGTGGCCTTCAAGTAATTATTTGATTACAAGATACGTTGCCATTATGACATATGGCTTATATGGCGCCAAAAAATGACACTACAAGCAAATATGACAAATGAAGCTTCCTCAGCTCAAGACAGGGAGTTACAAGCAGAAAGGATGACGCGTGCTATATGATGCGACTGTTTTTTCGTTCTAAATAATTCGATGGTGGTAACACTGGCGGCAGCCACGTTGGTGTGATTCATGTATAAGTTTTTGTTTGTAATTTAGTTAACACAATAAATACTTTTTTTCTCAAACATTTTATTGTCGTTTAAATTTCAAAATCTCCTCAGACATGAAATGACGCTGGGGACCTGTTACTTGGGAAAATCATCAACAAAAATAAGTATAGGGACAGGAATTGTGGAATGAATATCTACTAATGGGAGCTCAGGTAGATCTCAACGTTCGTAACAGCTGTTTTATATCTCTTCCTTAGATATAAAGTGGTGTTACATACCTTCCGAACCGAATGTAATTTACTGGGTTATATTAATCAAACTTCCTTCGAACCATTTATCTACCTGACAACTCTCCTTACAGCTGTGTCTTCGTTTCCAGGCGGCAAGGTAGTGCAGTAGCAGATGCCTTTCGAAAATACCGGAAAATAAAAAGGACATGCTCATTTGGGTCTGCTATCAGCAATTTGCAAAAATAAGTGTTCTGTGTTTAAAACGACTGTTGTTTTTCGAAGTCGGTATGATTCTTTTAGAGAATGTACATGTTTCTCGAGAAATATGATTTATGGTCGACCGTAAAATACTATCGTATATCCTGCAAGTTAGATACATTATGTAAATTGATATGCAATTACGTGCTGTATTTTCAATCACTTCGTGGCCTATTCGCAGCGTAGTAAGTTAGTCTCATAAAATGTGAAGTCGTTGTTGAGATAAGAACTCGTGAAAGTGTGTATGTTATCATGCGAGCTAGATTCGGTGACAAGTGTTAACAAAAGCGATGGAAAAGTTGTATCTCATTTTATGATAGAACAGAAACTTCTGTATCACCAACTGCACAGAAAAGTACGTAGAATTTTACTCAAACTACAGGACGGTGCAATGAGAATAAATTATCATATTGTGTAGTATTCATGAGTTCTGAGAAAGATTGCAACTCAGGTTCAACAAAATTTATACTAACGGTCCTTGAGAAACAAGCCATGGATTTTTTTTTTTCATTCCTGAAGAGTGTGTGGGCTATATGTACCTGTAATAAATGCATTTACTCCAGCCTAAAAAGCACTTCATCTATTAAACAGGCAGATGCTCTTTCACATTCAGTGAAGGCATTATTTCGAGAAGACATAGAACATACATTCATACCAAATAACTGCATTCGCATGACATTCAAATGATTAGCCTTTAGAGAAAGATATACAAAAGTTTGCTGCATTCACCATAGTACTAATATTACAGATGTCACGAGCATTTTATCATCCTTATAAATGATAGAAATGTAGCTGCATTAAAATGAAAAAATGTTAGAAATAAATTAATCAACAACATGCTTTAAGGATAGATGATGTATACAAATAAAGTTAATACTGCCACATATCTTCATCAACACAGCAAAGAGGCGCACTGGTAAGACACTAGACTGGCACGACGAAGGACATCTCTTAACAACACCGTCTGGCCATCCAGATGTAGGTTTACCGTAGATGCCCCAAATCACTTAACGCAAATTCCAGTATTATTCCTTCCAAAAAGTTGCTTGTGTTCCGGCCGTAGTGATCTCGCCGTCGACATACCGCCGTTTGAGTCTCGTACAGATTCCCGTATGGAGGACATAGTGATAGACATCCCTGGGGTTGTGAAGCAGCTGAATGGGTTGATAATAAATAAATCGCCAGGTCCTGATGGGATTCCAATTCTGTTTTACAGAGTACTCTACTGCGTTGTCTCCTTACTTAGCTTGCATTCATCGCGAATCTCTTGCCCAACGTGAAGTCCCGAGCGACTGGAGAAAAGCGCAGGTGACGCCTGTAAATAAGAAGGGTAGAAGGACGGATCCTCAAAATTACAGACTAATATCCTCAACATCGGTTTGTTGCAGGATTCTCGAACATATTCTCAGTTCGAATATAATGAATTTCCTTAAGATAGGGAACTTGCTGCCCATGCATCAGCACGGCTTTAGAAAGCGTCGCTCCTGCGAAACGCAACTCGCCCTTTTTTCACATGACATCTTGCGAACCAAGGATGAAGGGTATCAGACGGAAGCCATATTCCTTGACTTCCGGGAAGCGTTTGACTCGGTGACCCACTGCAGACTCCTAACTAAAGTACGAGCATATAGGATTGGTTCCCAAATATGTGAGTAGCTCGAAGACTTCTTAAGTAGTAGAACCCAGTACGTTGTCCTCGATGGTGAGTGTTCATCGGAGTTGAGGGTACCATCTGGAGTGCCTCAGGGAAGTGTGGTAGGTCCGCTGTTGTTTTCTATCTACATAAATGATCTTTTGGATAGGGTGGATAGCAATGTGCGGCTGTTTGCTGATGATGCTGTGGCGTCTGTGAAGGTGTCGTCGTTGAGTGACTGTAGGAGGATACAAGATGACTTGGACAGGATTTGTGATTGGTGTAAAGAATGACAGCTAATTCTAAATATAGATAAATCTAAATTAATGCAGATGAATAGGAAAAATAATCCCGTACTGTTTGAATAGTCCATTAGTAGTGTAGCGCTTGACACAGTCACGTCGATTAAATATTTGGGCGTAACATTGCAGAGCAATATGAAGTGGGACAAGCATGTAATGGCAGTTGTGGGGAAGGCGGATAGTCGTCTTCGGTTCATTGGTAGAATTTTGGGAAGATGTGCTTCATCTGTAAAGGAGACCGCTTATAAAACAAATACGGCCTATTCTTGAGTGCTGCTCGAGCATTTGGGATCCCTATCAGGTCGGATTGAGGGAGGACATAGAAGCAATTCAGAGGCGGGCAGCTAGATTTGTTACTGGTAGATTTGATCACCACGCGAGTGTTACGGAAATGCTTCAGGAGCTCGGGTGGGAGTCTCTGGAGGAAAGGAAGCGTTCTTTTCATGAGTCGCTACTGAGGAAATTTAGAGAAGCAGCATTTGAGGCTGGCTGCAGTACAATTTTACTGCCGCCAACTTATATTTCGGGGAAAGACCACAAAGATAAGGCAAGACAGATTAGGACTCGTACAGAAAAATGTAGAAGTAAAAGTTTAAAAGCTTTCTCAGAACGGTTGAGCACAAATGAAAGCTAAATTTAAGCGGTTTCCGGCTCACTGGCAGCTTGTAAAGCTCACAGGAATACAGCGGGTAGAGTCGACGAAGAAAGCAGAAGGCAGTATTCCCGTGAGATTCTCAAACATATTTGAGCATCTTCCATCTGTTTCCAATCTATTTTCATTGGGTGGTACAAGGTGAGGGATGGGGGTGGGGGGAAGGGAGAGGGGGAGTCTCGAAATAGCAGGAAGTAGGGAAAAAAAGCAATGAGCAGGAAAGCTTATTACGATACTACAACGAACATTTCCTAAAAGCTGAGTAATTAAAATCAGCTATCTTACAATCCAGTTGAGAGACGTGTGATAACAGTTGGTGCTGGGAGAGAGGAATGGCGAGATAGCCAGTTGGATGACGTTTGAGATAAGGAAGGCAGCGAAATGGCTGAATACTTTCACTTCCACTGTTCTTTTCGGTAGCAGCAGTAAATAACAACTAAACTGAATTTTAATGTTTTATTTATGATATTCTTTGCCGTAAACCTATATTTGCCGTAAACCTATATTTGAAGTAACCGTTCTTTTGTATTTTGCCTCTGTTTGGGAACCAGGGTAACTGCCGTGTCAAAACCAGTAAATAAATAGTTCATATAATCAATGCATGACCTTATTAAAATAAATAACATTTTCTTAAGTCAGATTTACGAAGCTTACGTAGAGTACGAGAAGACCGGGTAATCGGACCCCACAGCGTAACAGGAGCCATTCGCCATTCACCTGTGTAAAACGCGTTATTACGGTCAGCTTGCTTCAGCATAATGGCAACAATGTGGTACAGAACCTAACATATTCGATTTTATTCAGCCTCACACGATGTGCCACAGACAACACGTTGGGGATTATCGCCCCAGCTGTTGTAAGGAGCTGGACAGTCAGAAAAATGACTACAAGACTCATTCTAGGAATAATATTCAGTTTACTGATATAGCTTGCAAAAAAATCCCTCCAAAAAGTGTTTATTCAAAGCTAAGGTTAAGGTAATTGGTGATACATCGCCAGTGCAATGAACCACTTCTTGTTACACTAACCATTGTTCGATAATGAAGTGTGAGAAACGCCGGTCTTTGGCCGAGCATGCTAGAGTGTATGCTGGAAAGAACTATGGGAAAAAGCAACATTAAAAGTTCTTAACTGCGGTACAGAAAAAAATAACCAAAGAAATGCACGATTAAGAAAAACTTCAAAGAACACAAAAGCGATTTTTTCTTTTTTTAATATTCTGTTTTCACTTAAATAGCAGTGCGGCAATTATAGACCTATCTGCCCTAGAAGTTGAGAGTGGGGAAATGTTTTCCCCACTTGGAAGGACTTGGGATGGGCTTTATAGTTCTGTTATTTGCCATACAATCAAGATAAGTCTCGAAGACATCTGTTACATCCAGAGTCTACAGCCTGTTTCAGCATATGAGCGAAAAACACTGTCCAAGTAAAATACAGAGACACTACTTGTCGTGAATGCGGAAAGAGTTAAATCTTCAATTTCTCAACACATGTTCCTGACCACTAGTACCCGCACTGATTCAAAAGCAATAAGAGAGGAGGAATATGTCCTCACAAGTTCAGTCCAATATCATCCACGAGAAAGCTGCCAACAGGGAGAAACGGGAAAATATGTTTATTATATATTACGAGCAACATACGAATGAGAAACATGGGAACCGGTGGATCTGATTACCTCGAGATAAGGGTAATCACAGATATTGCTTCACTTAATAAATCCTGTGCTACTTTTGGACGAAATAATTTTGAAATTCCTCATTTCTCACAACAAAGATAAAGAACGCAAATGTAAATAGAAAACAAAGATCTTAAAACCACATAAATCAGGACAGATGGTGCAGCCAACAGCAGGTGGTGGCTCATGTCGGTACCAATGACGTGTGTCGCTTTGGATCGAAGCAGATTCTGTCTGGTTTCGGGCGGCTAGCGGAAATGGTAAAGACTGCCAGTCTCGCTTCCGAGATTAAGGCGGAGCTCACCATCTGCAGCATCGTCGATAGAACCGACTGTGGTCCTTTGGTGCAGAGCCGAGTGGAGGGTCTGAATCAGAGGCTCAGGCGGTTCTGTGACCGTGTAGGCTACAGATTTCTTGACTTGCGCCATTGGGTGGTGGGTTTCCAGGTTCCGCTTAATAGGTCAGGAGTCCACTGCACACAGGAGGCGGTTACACGGGTAGCGGGGACTGTGTGAAAAGGACTGGGCGGTTTTTTAGGTCAGAGGGTCTCAGGGAACCACAGAAGGGGCGTCCGCCTATAAGTGGGCAGGTAAAACACAGAAAGGTAGTTGCAGAAACGATTGGTATTATAGCTGTAAATTGTCGTAGCTGTGTTGCGGAAAGAACAACAGCTCCAAGCCCTAATAGATAACACTGAAGCTCAAATAGTTGTAGGTACAGAGACCTGGCTAAAACCGGAAATAAGTTCAGCCGTAATTTTTTCAAACGATCTAACAGTGTTCAGATAGGATGGATTAAATACAGTTTGTTGTTGAGTATTTATTTTTGTCAGAGGCAGTTTGCCTTGTAGCGAAATTGAAGTAAATAGTTCGTGTGAAATAGTATGGGTAGAGGTTATACCCGACAACCCTACTAAACTATTAATTGGATCGTTTTACCGACCCCCCGACTCAGAAGATATAGTTGCTGGACAGTTCAAAGAAAACTTGAGTCTCATTTCAAATAAGTACCACGCTCATACAATTATAGTCGGTGGTGACTTCAATCTACCCTCGATATGCTGGAAAAATTATACGTTTAAAGCCGACGGCAAGCATAAAACGTCATCCGAAATGGTCCTGAATGCTTTTGTTCATGAGCCCACTCGAAGCGTAAATGGTTACGAAAGCATACTTTACTTCTTAGCAACAAATAATCCTGGACAAATAGCGAGTATTGTGACGAATACAGGGATTAGCGACTACAAGGCAGTTGCTGTTAGGCTGACTACCGTAACACCTACAACGATCAAAAAGAAACGCAAAGTATATCTATTTAAAAAAGCTGATAAGAATGCTCTTAACACCTTTTTTAAGAGACAGTCTTCACTCTTTCCGATCTGATCATGTAAGTGTAGAAAAGTTGTGGAATGTTTTCAGAGAGATAGTATCGACATCAATTGAGAGATATATATCACAGAAATTAATAAGTGATGGTACTGATCCCCCATGGTACACAAAATGAGTCAGATCGTTGTTGCAGAAGCAACGAAAACAGCATGCAAAATTTAAAAGAACGCAGAATTTCCAAGATTGGCAAAGTTTTACAGAAGTTTTAAATATAGTGCGTACTTCCCACCTGGCCTACCTTATGCTTGCTATTCCTTTGATATATGTTTATTTGATTTGTTTACATATGTAGTAACGTGTGTGAAATCGTGTTTATGGTCCAGCCGTAGGAATATTTATTTAATTTCAAGTTATTTAAATGTAAATCCAGTATTTCGAATGTGTTTCATTATGTTTGTGAGCTACGTTGGCTTGGGGACAGGGCGGAGACGCTCTAGCCAAACACAGCGATCGTTTCCAAAAAGGACGCGTGGAGAGACGTATGGAGGTGGGCGTGGAGCCTCGTTTCCGGCGAGGAGAGGAGAGGAGAGGAGAGTTCTGGACAGTGCGGCACAGGACACGAGAGAGTCCAGGACGGGACGGCGCGACGGACGCGCAGTCGGCGGAAAGTCTTGGACGGCGGAGCAGTTTGCGCGTGGTCACGGAGGATAGAAATGTTTCGGAGTGCTGATATGTGCTCTTGTCTGATTTCCGTGGCTTCTGCAGTGAAGATGTAGTATGCGTTCAAAAGTGAATATCTCGCGAGCTATGTTGTTCATAACTAATTACGTGAAGTAGGAATCTATTGTTTCCCTGTTATTCAACTTATATGTTATTTAATTGCTGGACCATCGACACCAGTAAGTGTTTTGCATAAATCTTCCGCATTCTCAAAAGTACTTCTACTATCGTACTCATCAATTAAAGTCGTTAAGATAGTACCCGCAGATTTTATTTAACTGCAAATCTTTCATTTATAAATTTATATGTTACACTCATAATTCGCAATTGCCGAGTGATAGAAACCTTCGACCATTCGTTTCATGTGTGTATTCTTATCGTATATTGTAGACTCAGCAGTATTTGGCCTGTAATGCGGCAACTTCGCAGTGCCGATGGTACTGTTACCGACGACTGTGCCGCTAAAGCGGAGTTATTGAAAGCAGTTTTCCGAAATTCCTACCCCAGGGAAGACGAATGGAATATTCCAGAATTTGAAACACGAACAGCTGCTAGCATGAGTTTCTTAGAAGTAGATACCTTAGGGGTTGCGAAGCAACTCAAATCGCTTGATACGGGCAACTCTTCAGGTCCACATTGTATACCGATTAGGTTCCTTTCAGATTACGCTGATACAATAGCCCCCTACTTAGCAATCATATACAACCACTCGCTAACCGGTAGATCTGTACCTGCTGATTGGAAAATTGCGCAGGTCGCACCAGTGTTTAAGAAGGGTAGTAGGAGTAATCCATCGAATTACAGACCTATATCATTGACGTCGGTTTGCAGTAGGGTTTTGGAGCATATACTGTATTCAAACATTATGAATCACCTCGAAGGGAACGATCTATTGATACGTAATCAGCATGGTTTCAGAAAACATCGTTCTTGTGCAACGCAGCTAGCTCTTTATTCGCACGAAGTAATGGCCGCTATCGACAGGGGATCTCAAGTTGATTCCGTATTTCTAGATTTCCGGAAAGCTTTTGGCACCGTTCCTCACAAGCGACTTCTAATCAAGCTGAGGGCCTATGGGGTATCGTCTCAGTTGTGCGACTGGATTCGTGATTTCCTGTCAGGTAGGTCGCAGTTCGTAGTAATAGACGGCAAATCATCGAGTAAAACTAAAGTGATATCAGATGTTTCCCAGGGAAGCGTCCTGGGACCTCTGCTGTTCCTGATCTCTATAAATGACCTGGGTGACAATCTGAGCAGTTCTCTTAGGTTGTTCGCAGATGATGCTGTAATTATTCTTGACTGATTTACGTATTTTAAAACCATTAGACTGAAGAGCGGAATGTTTGTATGGGTGATATTCCACCTACAGTCCAGTGGAGCTAAGGGGATGAAACAACAACAAATAAAAAAGAAAACAAGATTTGTGAGAATGTTTATACTACATCGCTGAATTCTATTTGGGGATGGTGATAGCATACTTTTTGATAACTATTCATTCACGTAGACGCTCAGTAATGAGTGCACTAAAATTTTACTCAGGGATGTTCAATAACCTCACTGGCCTGCCATTCCATCAGCTACCCCCAACACTGAATTTTCTTTCAGTCTTTTAAAATGAAAAAAGAATAATTTTTAAAATTTTGTTTGTTTATGGATTTCGGCTACGTGGTTTCTCAGCCGTATCGTTTCCCGAAGATGCATTCGTAGTATACACATCGTCATACGCACATGTATGATTACTCTTGGTCTTTCAGCACCTAGTGTGGATGTGAACACAGTAACGACAGACTGAAAACCCACACCCATACCTCAGGCGGGACTCGAGTCCGAGACCTTAAATTTACGACGTCGCAATGCCAGTCCCAGTAAAAGGAGGTTGGCAAGAAGACCTTTGAACATAAGATGATGACAGGATATTGTTACTCACGTGACAGGTTTGCTTCAGTAGCATCCTGTGCTTCGCTGCCTTGTAGACTCTGACACATGTATTAACACAATTAGTGTAATCTTGAATCCAGGTCTTGAAGAAACAGATAAGACTTACATGTAATCGCATTACTTATCGTGAATGTGCGCGTGCAGTGGGTGTCTCGCAGAGCCAGAAAGCACCAGTGCCAAAAGATAAGCTGCAACTGTGACTAATGCAGTAAGTGTCTGTCTTTCAATTAATTTTACAAAACCGCTCTTGTCAAAGAGAGCAGAAAGAAACAGCAAAAAGGAAACTGAAGAACGCCATGGTTTTATGAGAGACGCTTTTCATGGCAAGAATTGCTCCAAGTGAAATCTTCCTGACTTTTTTAAAACGTTCTTCCAAAATATGTCTCACAACCGCATTCCTAAATTTGGCGGATGATACCCTCACCGACTAAACGATATGGCCTGCCTCAAAGACTCATTTTGCCAGCAGCTCTCTCTCCTTCTGCACGAAACTATGGTGGACTATCACAGCTCACTTACAGCCCCAGCTAGAGGGAGTCGGGCAGGTTGGGCAAGGGGGGGGAGGGGTAGGGGGTAGGGGTGAGGGCGGTCCATGGGAGGGGGGGGGGTGACAAATCCGCTGGGCCCAAGGCTCATGGTCATGGGGGGGCCCAAGTATCTCAAGGATGCAGATCCCTCACATGCTCAACTGGAAAATATTAGACTGCTATTGTCAAATTAATGCAGCACCAGCATAGCCACTCTAGCTCTTGCTTTCTATTTCTGTTCACTTTAATTATTCTTACAGGCCAATAGCGTACAATTCTACACTACTAGCCATTAAAATTGCTACACCAAGAAGAAATGCAGATGATAAACGGGTATTCATTGGACAAATATATTATACTAGAACTGACATGTGATTTCATTTTCCGCAATTTGGGTGCATAGATCCTGAGAAATCAGTACCCAGAACAAAAATCTCTGGCCGCAACAACGGCCTTGATACGCCTGGGCATTGAGTCAAACAGAGCTTGGATGGCGTGTGCAGGTACAGCTGCCCAGGCAGCTTCAACACGATACCACAGTTCATCAAGAGTAGTGACTGGCGTATTGTGACGAGCCAGTTGCTCGGCCACCATTGACCAGACGCTTTCAGTTGGTGAGAGATCTGGAGAACGTGCTGGCCGGGGCAGCAGTCGAACATTTTCTGTATCCAAAAAGGCTCGTACAGGACCTGCAACATGCGGTCGTGCGTTATCCTGCTGAAATGTAGGGTTTCATATGGATCGAATGAAGGGTAGAGCCACTGGTCGTAAGACGTCTGAAATGTAACTCCACTGTTCAAAGTGCCGTCAATGCGAACAAGAGGTGACCGAGACGTGTAACCAACGGCACCCCATACCATCACGCCGGGTGATACGCCAGTATGGCGATGACGAATATATGCTTCCAATGTGCGTTCACCGCGATGTCGCCAAACACGGATGCGACCATCATGATGCTGTAAACAGAAGCTGGATTCATCCAAAAAATGACGTTTTGCCATTCGTGCACCCAGGTTCGTCGCTGAGTACACCATCGCAGGCGCTCCTGTCTGTGATGCAGCGTCAAGGGTAATCGCAGCCATGGTCTCCGAGCTGGTAGTCCATGCTGCTGCAAACATCGTCGAACTGTTCGTGCAGATGGTTGTTGTCTTGCAAACGTCCCCATCTGTTGACTAAGGGATCGAGACGTGGCTGCAGGATCCGTTGCAGCCGTGCGGATAAGATGCCGGTCATCTCGACTGCTAGTGATACGAGGCCGTTGGGATCCAGCACGGCGTTCCGTATTACCCTCCTGAACCCACCGATTCCATATTCTGCTAACAGTCATTGGATCTCGACCAACGCAAGCAGCAATGTCGCGATACGATAAGCCGTGATGGTACGCATTTCTCCTCCTTACACGAGGCATCACAACAACGTTTCACCAGGCAACGCCGGTCAACTGTTGTTTGTGTATGAGCAATCGGTTGGAAACTTTCCTCATGTCAGCTCGTTGTAGGTGTCGCCACCGGCGCCAACCTTGTGTGAATGCTCTGAAAAGCTAATGATTTGCATATCACAGCATCTTCTTCCTGGCGGTTAAATTTCGCGTCTGTAGCACGTCATCTTCGTGGTGCAGCAATTTTAATGGCCAGTAGTTTATTTCGTGTTTAATCTTGAATGTATTATATTTTCTTTAGAAATCGTGTGTTAAAGCACCTTGTGATGGAGTCAGAAATGTGATTACTTTTAATAAGTGTTGGAAATCTTACCAAAACATTTCCCCAACAACTCAACAATTGTACATGCCAAATGCTGTGAAACATCGTTATAATTTGGTAGGACTGCCAACAACATTTATATATGAGACACATCTAATTGCATCACAAGGTGATTTTACACGAAATGTACATAAAATACTTTGCATTCAAGAGCAAACGCAAAATAAAATACATCTGTTTGTATATGTTGTCTTAATAGAATGGTGAAAGTGAAGAAATGAAATGACATGAAAGAGGTACACTGGCCATACTGATGCTTGGAAGTAAAGAGAGAATGTTCTTGTTTTGTTCGCCCATAGAACAGCCAACTTACACAGGATCTCTCTTTTTTACTTGATGCGACATTATTTCTTGGTCAAAGAGGCCTGGGCTTCAGAGGGCCATCTCAGAAAAATCAAGATCCAAATAATGGAAATTTCCTCGGAATATTAGAGCTCTTGAGTCACTGTGATGCAGTACTTGCAAAAGACAACAGAAAGGTCAGAGACAAGAGGCTGGAAAACGTTTACAGGTACACTATCTGTCAAGTGATACTCGAAACGAATTTACTTCTTATTGATAACACCGTGTCACGTGTGTCATTTTGGAACAGAGCGAAAATGAGAAATATTTCTATTATTGCTGCTGCAACTCCTGATCTAAATCATGTTGAACAAACACGATCATCCAGGGTTATATTTAATAATGAAACTAATAAATGTGAAATAAATGTATGGTTTTTGGAATTCCTAGATTATAATTAGAAAAGAGGAGTTGGTTTTGCACATTTAATTCGATCAATACTTGTGAAATACTCATTTCCTATCAGTGAATACTGTGGACAAGGTTATGACAACAGAAACAATATGAAAGGATCTTATGAAGCAGCTCAGACACATTTTCTTCAGTGGAATCCTCTTGCAAAATTTCTCTGCTTATCATAGCACGTGGAGTACACGGATCTGAGAGTTGTCATGAAGCATGTACTATTTTCGGAGTGATGCAACTTCTTTACAATCTGTTCAGCTGCAGTCTGCCACGATGGGAGATTCTGGAACAATGTGTTGGAAGTTCTTTATGTTTGACGTGTGATACGTGTTGGATTGCTTGGATTCATGCTATAAGCCGAATTGCTGCTGATTTGGATAAGATTGTCATTGTTGTCGAAATTCTCAGTAAGTTAAATTTTTCAGCTGTAACACGTTCTGTGGCATGGAATGGTTACTTGAGGTCTTTCCAGTGTTTAGTCATGCCAGCAATTTGGTTGAAGTTGTTTGTGCCAACTGATTACAAAAGCAAATTACTGCAAGCTGGAAATACTACCACTGATGACATTTTGAGAAAGGCAATTGCGGTTAATCTCATGTACCGAAAACTAACAATACAATATCTAGCAATATATGGACAGGGGCATGAATAAACAAGTTAAAGTGGAACACATTTTGGATGCGAACTGAACAGGCGGTTAATGACAAGAAAACCCCATTTAACAAGAGAACAGCGAACTCCAGCGCAGAAAGGGATAAGGCCAGAGCAATACATTATGCCTTTTAACGTAAATACGGCCGGGATCGAGGGTAAGTGGCTGCATGGCATTAACAGGGCTAGGCTGGGACCCAGCAAGAAAAATAAAATTCACCTCTAGTGAGACGGTGATTTGCTGAAGCCATACTGGGCGATGCAGATGCGACATGGTGGGAAGATCCCCATTACATTGAAGCATTTTGAGAACTAAAATGGCTAGGTCTCTCTCTCAGCAGACCACACAAATGTGTGGAAAATAGCGAGGGAATTGAGAGCTTTGCTTTCTGTGAAGTGAGGACGATATGCTTCACCTATCATGGCGACAGATAACAAAGAGGTAGTTAATTATTCCTGTGGAAATTTTTGCGGGAAAGGAAACTGTGCACGTTGCTACAACCCTTAGCGAGTATGCAATAGCCATTATTCCGCCTAAGGAAAGATAAACGTTCTACAGAACGGAGGAAAGTTGAGACTGAATGAATTCAGTCAGGGCCAGATTAGGTAATTAGTATTTCAGATCCAGCACGAAGACAACACTAGTGCAGATGCTGCTTGGTAAAGTATCATCACGCATTAGGCCATAGTAAACGTTGAGTCTCGATTTTGCTCACTCCAACTTGCGTACGCTATGACCATTGAATATCAGATTAAGAGCAGCCGACCAGTTGCAAAGGATAAAGTAATCTTTACCTAGGTTTCAATAGATATAAATCTATCTTCTTCAGAAGACGGCAGTATTATAATAACATGAAGCGATATGTCCTTATCGTTTAGGCAAACATCTGCCTGTTTGCCTAAACGATAAGGACATATCGCTTCATGTTATTATAATACTGCCGTCTTCTGAAGAAGATAGATTTATATCTATTGAAACCTAGGTAAAGATTACTTTATCCTTTGCAACTGGTCGGCTGCTCTTAATCTGATTACGTGGAACCGTTGCTGTAGCGCAGCTATGTTTAAAGTACCATTGAATATCAAAAGCTAGGATACTAACCTACCCTCACATTGAATGCATGAGAGTACTTTCATTGGTACAAAAAGCAAATTTATTCTCCACCAACTCAGTACATTGACCAGCTAAGAAAACGTAGATGCAAATGAGTTGTTGAAGATTTTTAATCATTATTTCCTGTGATAAAAAATGTTTGTGTGTAGAGATAACCATTTTAATACTCGTCAGTTCAATATGTCCAGGAGTTAAATATTTTGTTATTGAGTGTCAAAATTAATTACACATGATTGTTTTGTATCACTTGACCCTTGAAAGCACAGTTGATAAATTATATGTAGAATAAAAAAAAGGAATAGCTGTGTTGTCTTTCTAGACTAGACCACAAACTTTCACTTTTATTAATTCATACATTCTAGTTAAGTGTCAGCAGCATTTCTAATGATTCTTGTTATGATCTGCATCTGATATTAGCTGCCTTACAGGGCCAGGTTCATATTTATTTAGAATGTGTTTGACACCCTGGGCTTGAGAAGACAGTTCAGATGTTTCGTGCATTTGCGCGCTAAGTGGTAAGCTAAGTTTGCACACATTAGTACACTCACTGTGCACATACAGAAGGGCGGACAGTGACAAAATGACTTAAACTATCTTCGGCAAAATTGGGCAACCTTCTCTCTGAATCTAAAGATGTTGCCAGCAAAATTAATATGGATCCTGAATTTCTGGAGGTGCGCAATATGAAGAGGAAACCATACCTGATGATACCAGGAATTAAGTAAACGACGTGAATTCAGAAGATCTGTCAAGTCATTATTGACAATATAGTCGGCCTGCCGGTATGGCCAAGCGGTTCTAAGCGCTTCAGTCTGGAACCACGCGACTGCTACGGTCGCAGGTTCGAATACTGCCTCGGGCATGGATGTGTGTGACGTCCTTAGTTTGGTTAGATTTAAGTTGTTCTAAGTTCTAGGGCACTGATGACCTCAGACGTTAAGTCCCATAGTGCTCAGAGCCGTTTGAACTATTTTTTTGACAATTTAGTGTAACTTGAAAATCTGACAGAAAAAGGGTAGATTTTAGATGAAACATTTGAGTTTTTATGGAAGTCTCAGAGATGACTGACGATCAGGTAGCTGAGGCATGCAAGTTAATTATCAACGAATATCGTAATGTCACAACAGATTTAAACGAAAAGAATTAAATATCTAGGAACAATCCATATTTCGGCCGTTGAATACATTATGTTGGACTCACTAGACTTTTTGAGTACGATACACGAGCTTAAAAGTTCAATTTTGTTTCAGAATGCATATGTAGCTATGCGTATGTTTTACACACTTCCAGTGCATGTGGCTGAAGCAGAAAGATAGTTCAACACTCTGGATCATGTTAAAAACGGTCTCACATCAACTATGCACCAACAACGTTTCACAGATTTGGGGACCTTGGCAGTTGAATATAATTTGGCAAGGCAAGTACACTTCGATGATCTGATTCAAACATTTTCTGAACGAAAGGATCGCAAAGCGCCACTGACAGTGTTATGGCCAAGTAGGTTATAGTATGGTACTAGTTGCACGGCTCATTGCGGTTTACAACCGAACACGCCGATGTCTGTTTGCTGGAACGTGTGGGCACGTCCTGGTATGAGCAGGGACAGAACGCCATATCACAACGTTACTGGCACCAGGCATTTCAACAACGTACAGATCAGTGTAACTGCTTGATTTTGGAGAGGGGAGCAAACAGCGAGGTCATCGGTCTCATCGAATTAGAGAAGGATGGGAAAGAAGTCGGCCGTGCACTGTCAAAGAAACCATTCCAGCATTTGCCTGAAGCGATTTAGCGAAATCACGGAAAACCTATATCAGGATGGCCGGACGCGGGATTGAACCGTCGTCCTCCCGAATGCGAGTCCAGTGTGCTGACCACTGCGCCACCCCGCTCGGTGATCAGTATAATACTTAAACTTTTGCTTTAAAATGAAGTGTAAGTAAACTGAGGCAATGTAAAAAATAAAATTAAATGGAATGTACACATATTATATAATAATTATTGAATAGTATCTGTATTTGAACTTTCTCTCTTACCGCATAGATCTCGGTTGAGCTATCATGCAGTTCCCAACTGCGATGGTCTTAGGTTCCTGGTAACTGTCTGCATCACTGCTTTTCAAAGTCATATTTGTTACTGTCCTTTCAGTCTTCTACTCGACGAAAGCGACACGGCACTGGTATTTTTTCTCGATATATTAAGCTTTTGCACACTTATTGATCATTCATCCGTTTAGCGTGTTAGTTCTTTCTAAGTCACTGTGAGTATTTTGAGACGTACTTTACCGCTATGTTTGTTTTACTCCAGACCAAACGATTTTGACTGTAACAGAACATAATACAAGGTGGATCGTAATAACTATTTCTAGTTTGCTGACATAAAAGGAGGAATCCAATTAAACATTTTCCATAATTAAGCAATGTTCAGTAATCCGTCGTTTTGAAGTTGTGCTGGTACGAAGAAAACTGTGTATTGTAATAAAACTACTAGAAGGACTCAGTTGCAAAAGTGAGTTTGAAATTTAGAGCGCGGTATTAGCAACGGCACGTCGCGCAAGTGTGCTACAAACCGCATTCTTTTTGCGAAATAACTATAACTGAATGTAATGAAAATGGTAAATATATTTATAAATGTTATTTTAATTTGTATCTATTGCAGTCTATTCTAATTCCGATTGAAATTCTATATGGAAATAAGAACTGCTGAAAATCTGGGTAAAAATTTACGTACTGAAAGCAGAAAATTTAACATTCAATGTCAGTTCTCGAATTAGGAAGCCTGCGTTTCCTTACTTTTATATAAAAACAATGTTACGTATTTTAGCACCCGAAATTAAGTACCCAAATTTCACAGACGATATTCTGTGGCTTATAATAAAAAACTAACTTCAGTAGTTAATTGATTCCATGGTACGAATACGAAACAAAAGCGTCTAAAATCTTACGGATGAGACTTGGCTTTTGTACAGTAAACGAAGCATTCGCAGAGACTTACTGATAAGTCCGGTCTCTGAAACTTACATACGGCCTGGAGAGCGGTGTACTGACCACATGCCCCTCCGTATCCGTGTCCAGTGACGCCTACGTCCTGAGGATGACAGGGCGGCCGGTCGGTACTGTTGGACCTTCGCTGCCTCTTCGGGAGGAATTTAGCTTAGAGTTACTGATAAGTAATGTTTATGTTCATTTCCTCTACGACATCGAAAATTAGGAACGGTTACTCTGATACAGAAGATACAAAACTCTCTGTTCTGCGCCAGAACACTTCGCGCGACGGCATGTCACAGTCTGCATAATTTTCTCGAATGTTCACAGTCTCTGTAATTCAGGATAACAGCATCGGCTGTACTTGGTGGCGTGACTAGTGGCTCGAGGATACACGTGTGTATACTACCTCGCACTCTTGTTCAACCAACCGCGCAATGAACAACTTTTAATTCGCTTGAATTCTTCCGGCAATACCTCGCGCAATGTATAGCACCGTAGTATAATTCGCATAAGTGAACATATGTTTAGTGCTTAATAAGAAATTACACTTATTTCGTATTTCATCCCAATGAGTATTTTTTGTGTATCTCCCCGAATTGTGTTACGATTAAATCATGTCAAATCTTAAAATATGAATGGAATCGAACTGCTATATTTGGAGATTGGTCCAAATCACACACCTTGCCCCGAGCACAGTCTCTCAGCGCCCTTGCGCGCAGGTATCTCATATGCCACATACAGTGAACGAAGAGTGCTCATCACAAGGTGGATGTTTTGTGTTCTCGGCTGCCTACGACTTGTGAACAGTATTGATGATGAGATTACTGTTTAACGTCCCGTCGTAAACGAGGTCATTAGAGACGGAGCACAAGCTCGGATTAGGGAAGAATGGGGAAGGAAATCGGCCGTGCCCTTTCTAAGGAACCATCCCGTCATTTGCCTGAAGCGGTTTAGGGAAATCACGGAAAACCTAAATCAGGATGGCTGGACGCGGGATTGAACCGTCGTCCTCAAGAATGCGAGTCCAGTGTGCTAACCACTGCGCCACCTCGATCGGTTGTGAACAGTATTACTCGCCCTGTTATAGCGTTGGAATCCCGATACAACATTAGTTTTTGGACACCACAAAAGTTTTGCGAGAGTTGAAAATCATAGAAAAACAAATTTAATTACGAAACGAAGATGGGAGGTCACCAAGAAACTGAAGGTCCAAAACCGAAATATTTATTCCAGTAACATTGTCAGTTTCTCCATACTCATGAAAAACAAAATTTATTTTGATCAAATTGCATCAAATAGACTCCCTAAATAAAAGGAAGAAATAGTTTGTGCTGCTTCGCTAAAGCGGCACGGACCTGGTATCCATCAGCACTCCCGCTCACGTTTGACGTTGCAGGTTGAGTTATCGTGGAAACATGTTGATTTCTTTAAGTTAATTTCGTCGCTACGGTAAACAAGCTCAGATAGGACCAATCCCAGGTAAGCAATTGTTTCAGATTACGTCCTTGAAGCATCTTGCACCCAATTTCGTATTTACAAAAAACTGACCATAATTTCACTTGATAAAACCTTTGCAACGTGTTAATGTGTCACGAGATTGTAGGCTTGCTTAAAACGAAAACACAGAACGGATAAAAGGAATTGCAGCGTTATCTTCCGCACGTTTCGCACAGAGATACCAACTGACTCACGAAACTACTTTACTTCCGTCGTATGGGCAATTGCACTTTCTCATCATAGTTAATTTTACCGATCATTCTCTGCCTGCTTCCTTGACGCCTAATCGAACAACGATCATGCACGTGTCTAAATGAATAAATGAGTAGCTTATTATCAAAGGACTTCTGTTGTTTGAAAAAAATTGAGATAAACGTCGTATTTAATTACGAAATGTGCAGTTATCATAATTCCATGCTGCTTTCAGAATAATTAAGTATATTAATGCAGGAATATTTTTTGCAAAGTACCCAATATCAGTTTAATTAGATAAATCTGTTAAAATTGTCTTTGGAAATACTGATGCCCGTCTTTGAAATCAAAAGCTTTAGATCTCCACATCAGCCGCTTACATACATGCAGATGTCCGTTTTTTATGCATAGGAATTAACTACATAGTACAGTGAATATTTTACAAGAGTATCAGCTAGGAAACTGTAGAAATTTGGAGCTAAAGTGAAAAAAATTGAGTTTTAAAATCTATTATTGGCAAAAAGTAAAAAACTACAATAATCATAATAAGATGTAAACTTTAATGACATTTTACATGACGTACTCGTTCGCAGGATTTTTAGTAATGAAACTTCTTTGTATTTTAAGGTTCATACATTGTGAAAAAAAAAGCCAGAGGAACTTAAAATTATTATTTATACAGGAAAATCTAAATCCAGATAGGTGTGAATCTGATCTCAAATAGATTTTAAAACGAGAGCGTTGCCAAAATCATTCTAATGCGTTTCACATGAAAATTTTCTGCCTTGATTGTTCCACCAATGAGAATGTTCTGATAATTTATCTCTTGTGGTTTGCTGTTGACTTTAGAAATAGGTCTGTCTGCTTCTGTATCTATGTCGTAAGCAAGTTTTTCTTTGACCACCGCTTCGCCTGACTTGGTTTTCAGGCAAATGATGCGCTTGCATGCTGATAGTGTGAAGTGGAGCTGGCATGCTGACTGCGGTTGCTGCTTGGCTTGTTCTTTCCAATCTTCAGACAACTATTCTCTTCCAGTCTGTTCCAAAGTTCCATACTTCTCAAAAACATTGTGTTACACAGCTTTAATAAGGACAGCATCATTTTTCCTTCGTTCTCTTTCTATTAGGCTGAACGTACTATCTGAAGGTGGGAAAGAGTGGCCAGCAACTGGAAAGGCTATTTCAATCTTCGTTATGTTTGGAGGTGGATGGTGTCATGAGCTGAGAGGTCAGCAGTTTTCAGCTCACTGAATACGATGAAACCCACCTCATTCGAAGATTTCTTGTCTTCCTCTTCCGTCCAGCAGCATACTGATACATTAGCAAATGTTAACACAACAAGTTGACAAGCCCTGAACAATTTAAATATTACGGAAATAAAGCTGTCTGGAGCAGTAGGCAATCTGGATTGTTACATTAAGGAGAAAAAAGGTTCTTTTGACAGTCTGAGGTGAAAAGAAAACAGCTGTTGGCTTTATAAGCAAGTTATGGAAAAAAGCTTGTGCTTGTGTCACTCCAGTTTAATTTTCAGTCCTGAGGAGATGGCTCTGTTGTAGGTACTCGTAAAACACCTGGAAAGTTTCTATTTGTTGGAACAACAATGATAAACTGCGGATGACTACGAAAGAGATTATGGAAGAAAGAAACGCACACACATACGGTACTCTGAAATACTACTCTAGGGCGTGGGATCCGTATGAATCTCAACTAGTACGTGACATCGAATATAGCGAAATTCCTGAATGTCGTTAAGGACCCTACTTGTTTCCGTCGCAGAAACCGTACGCAGAAAGAGTAATAACAGCTTGGACAGAGGCATATAAACAGACAATTCTATTTCTCCATCTGTCAATGAAAGAAGTATAATAGCAAACCTATGACAAAATAACGAAAATACCCTCTGTCAACTACGTAACGATAATTTTCAGGCTAAAACATATAGAACGAAAGCAGTGAAATTAAATCAGCTAATAAGAATTCACATAGTAAGGAAAAGTACTTGATACTGTTTTTTCGTTGTGCTAAAATTCTTTTACGTAGCATATAAGCAGTGGGCGTGCGGGATTCCACGGTGAACTAGAGAACCGTTACTGCACGACACGGAGTAACAACAGTGAACAGTGTCTTCTGCTGCCGACGCGTCTCTTGCATTACCTAGACGAGTATTACTCTGCCAGCGGCAGTCACTGTTTATATGAGGTGCGCTTGGTAACGAAGAACAAAACCATAATATGCCTGTCAAGTACGTAAGAGAGAGGTGACTATGTACGGCTAAGATGGGTGAAAGCCCCCCCGCCCCCCCCCCCCCCCCCAATATTGTTTAGCAGCAGTTCTGTAAAGCCGGATGGTTAGTAACGATATGTATGGACTTAATGTACTCTGCAAGCCACGTTACGGTGTGAGGAGGTGAAGGGCACTAAAAAAGGAATCATTGACAATAAATGAAATTTCATTCAAAAACACAGGGTCTAAATCATAACTGTTTGCAGCGTCTCAAATATTTTCTTCGGGTAACTATCAGCAGGAGATATACAGCGTGATCCATTGATAGTGACCGGGCCAAATATCTCACGAAATAAAGCATCAAACGAAAAAACTACAAAGAACGAAACTCGTCTAGCGTGAGGGGGTTAAACCAGATGACGCTATGGTTGGCCCGCTATATGGCGCTGCCATAGGTCAAACGGATATCAACTGCGATTTTTTAAACAGGAACCCCATTTTTATTACATATTCGTGTAATACGTAAAGAAATATGAATGTTTTAGTTGGACAATTTTTTTCGCTTTGTGATAGATGGCGCTGTAATAGTCGCAAATGTATAAGTACGTGGTATCACGTAACATTCCACCAGCGCGGACGGTATTTGCTTCGTGATACAATACCCGCGTTAAAATGGACCGTTTACCAATTGCGGAAAAGGTCGATATCATGTTGATGTATGGCTATTGTGATCAAAATGCCCAACGGGCGTGTGCTATGTATGCTGCTCGGTATCCTGGACGACATCATCCAAGTGTCCGGACCGTTCGCCGGATAGTTACGTTAATAGTTACGTTATTTAAGGAAACAGGAAGTGTTCAGCCACATGTGAATCGTCACCCACGACCTGCAACAAATGATGATGCCCAAGTAGGTATTTTAGCTGCTGTCGCGGCTAATCCGCACATCAGTAGCAGACAAACTGCGCGAGAATCGGGAGTCTCAAAACCCCGGTGTTGAGAGTGCTACATCAACATTGATTGCACCCGTACCATATTTCTATGCATCAGGAATTGCATGGCGACGACTTTGAACGTCGTATACAGTTCTGCCACTGGGCACAAGAGAAATTACGGGACGATGACATTTTTTGCACGCGTTCTATTTAGCGACGAAGCGTCACTCACCAACAGCGGTAACGTAAATCGGCATAATATGCATTATTGGGCAACGGAAAATCCACGATGGCTGCGACAAGTGGAACATCAGCGATCTTGGCGGTTAATGTATGGTGCGGCATTGTGGGAGGAAGGATAATCGTCCCCCATTTATCGATGGCAAAACTGGTGCAATGTATGTTGATATCCTACGTAATGTTCTACCAATGTTACTACAAGATGTTTCACTGCATGACAGAATGGCGATGTACTTGCAACATGATGGATGTCCGGCACATAGCTCGCGTGCGGTTGAAACGGTTTTGAGTAGCATATTTCATGACGGGTGGATTGGTCGTCGAAGCAACATACCATGGGCCGCACGTTCACCGGATCTGACGTCCCCGGATTTCTTTCTGTGGGGAAGTTGAAGGATATTTACTATCGTGATCCACCGACAACGCCTGACAACATGTCAATGCATGTACGAACATGACAGAAGAAGAACTACTCGCTGTTGTGTGCAATGTCGTTAAAAGTATTACCAAATGCATTGAGGTTGACGGACATCATTTTGAGCATTTATTGCATTAATGTGGTATCTACAGGTGTAACAGCATGCGTTCTCAGAAATGATAAGTTCACAAAGGTACGTGTATCACATTGGAACAACCGAAATAAAATGTTCAAACGTACCTACTTTCTATATTTTAATGTAAAAACCTGCCTGTTACCAACTGTTCGTCAAAAATTGTGAGCTATATGTTTGTGACTATTACAGCGCCATCTACAACAAAGCGAAAAAAGTAGTCCAACTAAAATATTCATATTTCTTTACGTACTACACGATTATGTTATAAAAAAATTGGGGTTCCTATTTAAAAATCGCAGTTGATATCCGTTTGACCTATGGCAGCGCCATCTAGCGGGGGAACCATAGCGCCATCTGGTTTCCCCCTTCAAGCTAGGCAAGTTTCGTTGTTTGTAGTTTTTTATTTTGACGGTTATTTCGTGAGATATTTGGCCCGGTCACGATCAATGGACCACACTGTATGTTTCAGGAAATTCATGACACTTGGCTCCATTACAATAATTCGTTCATTTGCTACCGGTTTCGGTCGATGACCGTCATCTGACACGAAAAATTAGCTACAGTGTCACATGCCAGTCATGTTGAACTATACAGTCACATTAATTGCCGATTTCGTAAGTAATAGTACAGAAAAACAACACTTTTCATACATCAGCAACCTTGCTGATGCACACGCAACAGGATACTATTGCAACTATTTGCAACGCACCACAGTAGCGTAGAAGAAATCGAGGTGAATAATTTAATAAGGATACTTGTGGTCTATTAAGCTGGGAAACAGCCTCGAATTGGCCGGCAAAAGCCAGCTAGCCCTCAGTGCATTCGTGCTCTCAAGTCACGGGCGTAGTCGGCTACTTCGTCTATAGTACTGATGTAAACTTTCGCATGAGATTATTGAAAGAAAATTCTATCTAAACTTAACCCTCGCAAGCGCAGTAGTGTCGCAGTGATAAGGCAAAGAAAATGAATGAATTGTTAATCTTATGCTGTTAAAATTGACAATATTTTGAGGTGAAATTTACGCAACCGCCAATTTTCCATTTTGTAAGAGCAAGAACAAAGAGTTTTAATATTCAAGGACGTTTTAAGCCGATGTCTCGGGCGACAGGCAAGCGCTGTAGCTTACGTGTACTCCGTAGGCCAATTTGAGACCGCTTCTCAGCTTGATAGACTGCAAGTGTCCTGCATCAATTTGTTCTTCCCGACTTCATCTACAACACTGTGGTACGCTGTAAACATCGATTGCACCCTGTATATGAAACTAAGCGACGAAAGTAGGTCATTAGTGACGCGTAAAGTCACAAACCTTTGCGACTGTAGTCGCTATATGTAGCTGACTGGAATCGAACATTCTAAGACGTTAAGTTATTTAAGGATTGCACGCCATGTTCCTTCAACATAGCTTCAAAGCTCTGTTGTGTTCAGAATAAATTTTTCGTTCAGAAGCAGAGTGTGCGCTATTTTGAAATTTTCTTTAAATATTAAAAACTGAGTGATGGACCAGGACTCGAACTCGGAACTTTACCGACGAAGCTATCCAGGCACGACTTGCGTCCCTCCCTAACAACTTTTCTCCCGACAGAACCTGTCCCCTATTTTCCCCTCTGTACGGAAGTTTTGCTGCATATCTTATTGGACGAGCGCTGCTGGAAGAAACTGTACTGTTGCTCTAAGGCTAAGCCGCATCCTAGAGGGCCGTCTCCAGGTTGAATTGTCTGTGCAGCAGTACTGAAACGTGTAAAACCGATACTTGATGGCATTAATGAGGTTCAAACGGATGTACAGTGGGTCAGTTACGCTGAAGTTGAAAGATTAGCCAAAGATAGGCAGGTATTCAGCGCTGCATCAGATCGCCTTAGGATCAGTGACTACAGCAACACAACACCAGGTAGCGCAAAAATTCCAAAAAGTGGTGCAGTTTGAGGACGGCGTCAGAAATTTCTAGATTTCCGGAAAACGTTTGACACGGTGCCCTACTGCAGACTGTTAACGACGGTGCGGGTATATGGAATAAGTTCCCAGACATGTGAGTGGCTTGAAGACTTCTTAACTTCTACATCGAAGCGTCAAAGAAACTGCTATACGCATGTGTATTCAAATACAGATATATGTAAACAGGCAGAATATGGTGCTGCTGTCGGCAACGCCTATATAAGACAACAAATGCCTGGCACAGTTGTTAAATCGGTTACTGCTGCTACAATGGCAGGTTATCAAGATTTATGTGAGCCTGAACGTGGTGTTGTAGTCGGCGCACGAGCGATGGGACGTAGCGTCTCCGAGGTAGCGATGAAGTGGGGGTTTTCCCGTACCAGCATTTCACGAGTGTACCGAGAATATCAGGAATCCAGTAAAACATCAAGTCTTCGACATCGCTGAGGCCGGAAAACGATCCTGCAAGAACGGTACCAACGACGACTGAAGAGAATCGTTCAACGTGACAGAAGTGCAACCCTGTCGCAGATCGCTGCGGATTTCAGTGCTGGGCCACCAGTAAGCGTCAGCGTGCGAACCACTCAACGGAACATCATGGTTATGGGCTTCCGGAGCCGAGGGCCCACTCGTGCACCCTTGATGGCTGCACGGCACAGTGCTTTACGCCTCGCTTGGGCTCGTCAACACCGACATTGGACTGTTGACGACTGGAAACATGTTGCCTGATCGGGCGAGTCTCTTCAAATTTTATCGAGCGGATGGACGTGTATGGGTATGGAGACAACCTCATGAATCCATGGACCTTGCATGTCAGCAGGGGACTGTTCAAGCTGGTGGAGGCTCTGTAATGGTGTGGGGCGTGTGCAGTTAGAGTGATGTGGGACTCATGATACGTCTAGATACGACTCTGACAGGTAACACGTATGTAAGCATTTTGTCTGATCACCTGGATCACCATACGTCCAGAATTGCTAGAGAGTGGCTCCAGGAACTGAGTGTAAATACTTCCGCTGGCCACGAAACTCCCCAGACATGAACATTGAGCATATCTGGAATAACTTGCAACGTACTGTTCAAAAGAGATCTCCATCCTCTCCTACTCTAATGGATTTATGGATAGCCCCACAGGATTCATGGCGTCAGTTCCCTCCAGAACTACTTCAGACATCAGTCGAGTCCATGCCACGCCGTGTTGCGGCACTTCTGCGTGTTCGCGGTTGTCCTACACGATGTTAGGCATGTGAACCAATTGCTTTGGATCTTCACTGTAGAACCCAGTATGTTGTCCTTGGCCGCGAGTGTTCATCAGAGATAAGGATATCGTCAGGAGTGCTCCAGGGAAGTGTGATGGGGCCGCTGTTATTTTCTATATATATAAATGATACGGCTGACAGTGTGGGTAGCAATTTACGGCTGTTTCATGACGATGTTGTGATGTACGGGAAGGTGTCGTCGTCGAGTGATAGTAGGAGCACACAAGATGAGTTAGACAGAATTTCTAGTTGGTGTGATGAATGGCAGCTGACTCTAAATGTAGAAAAAACGTGACGTTATGCGGATGAATAGGAAAGACGCGTAATGTTCGGATACAGCATTAGAAGTGTCCTGCTTGATACAGTCACGTCGTTTAAATACCTGGGCGTAACATTGCAAAGGAATGTGAAATGAAACGAGCTTGTCAGGATTATGGAAGGCGAACGGTCGTCTTCGGTTTGTTGGGAGAATTTTGGGACAGTGTGGTCCATCTGTAAAGGAGACCGGAGATAGGATGCTAATGCGACCTATTCTTGGGTACTATTCGAGTGTTTGGGATCGGTATCAGGTCGCATTAAAGGAAAATATATAGAAGCAATTTAGAGGTGGGCTGACAGATATGTTACCGGTAGGTTCGGACAACACGCAAGTGTTACGGAGATGCTGCGGGAACTCAAATGGGAACTGCTGGAGGGAAGGCGACGTTCTTCTCGGGAAACACTATTAAGAAAATTTAGGGAACCGAAATCTGAAGCTGATCTCACACCGATTCTAGTGCCGCCAATATACCTTTAGGTTAAGGACCACGAAGACAAGATACGAGAAATTCGGGCCCATACGGAGGCACATAGACAGTCGTTTCTCTTCGCTCTATTTGCGAGTGGAATAGGAAAGGAAATGGGTAGTAATGGTACAAGGTATCCTCTGCCACGCACCGAATGTCGGTTTGCGAAAAGCGTATGCAGATTCAGATAGGGTGAGGATACGTTCAAGTTCTTGCCTAAATCTGCAGCTATTGTGAGGTGGAAATACGCTCACATCGGACGAAAATTTGTCAACCGAGGAGAGACTAGCCCCGATAATGGCCTCGATTCGTCAATAATAAGGCAGGAAATGAAGTCCCATGCTTCTTGACAGAGCGTAGGGAAACGATGCGGGAGACCCGCACCGCCTAACTAGGCAAGGTCCTAGTGGAGGTGCTTTGCCGTTGCCTTCCTCCAACCGTAATGAGGATGAATGATGATGAGGACAACCCAACAACACCCACTCATCTCGGGGCAGGTTAAAATCCCTGACACGCTGGGAATCGAACCCGGGACCCCGTGCTCGGGAAGCGAGAATGCTATCACGAGACCACGAACTGCTGACAATAATTAGACTCCACAAGCTTTTTCCGGTATGCCATATGTACCTAACGCCGTCGAGGTGCGGTAGCATGCCTGGGTGTTCACCAAATGAGGGAAGTTGCTTGCGGCGTGTGAACACCGCTATTGTCCTCTTGCAGGAAGGGAGTGTCCACAACATACTCATCTGTAATAATAATAATAATAATAATAATAAATCTGTCGTTTCTGTCTGTTTGAACACGCTTCTCCAAAACTACTAAACGAATCTTCATGGGGTTTTCACAGGTAACTTCAATGTAACTTGGGACACCTTACGGGCTTAATTCCATCAATATCGGATCGCAAAGAAAAACTGATATCATAATTGAAAGCTTTATGTACACTAATATTGTAAATGCGAAAGTAACTATCTGTTACGTTTTCACGATGAACTCGCTCAAGCGATTTGAATAGAATTTGGTATGGAGATAGCTTGAACCCTAAGAAAGAATACAGGCTCCTTTAGAAAGTTTGTAGTACAAGATACTTATTGACTTCAAGAATATTTCGCGAATCAGGCAAAAATATTTGCTCTTTGAAAATGCTACTGAACTTTGACTTCTGATATTTATCATAAATGTGAATATGCTTTTATTGATTGATACAGGGTGTTTCAAAAATGACCGGTATATTTGAAACGGCAATAAAAACTAAACGAGCAGCGATAGAAATACACCGTTTGTTGCAATATGCTTGGGACAACAGTACATTTTCAGGCGGACAAACATTCGAAATTACAGTAGTTACAATTTTCAACAACAGATGGCGCTGCAAATGATGTGAAAGATATAGAAGACAACGCAGTCTGTGGGTGCGCCATTCTGTACGTCGTCTTTCTGCTGTAAGCGTGTGCTGTTCACAACGTGCAAGTGTGCTGTAGACAACATGGTTTATTCCTTAGAACAGAGGATTTTTCTGGTGTTGGAATTCCACCGCCTAGAACACAGTGTTGTTGCAACAAGACGAAGTTTTTAACGGAGGTTTAATGTAACCAAAGGACCGAAAAGCGATACAATAAAGGATCTGTTTGAAAAATTTCAACGGACTGGGAACGTGACGGATGTTCGTGCTGGAAAGGTAGGGCGACCGCGTACAGCAACCACAGAGGGCAACGCGCAGCTAGTGCAGCAGGTGATCCAACTGCGGTCTCGGGTTTCCGTTCGCCGTGTTGCAGCTGCGGTCCAAATGACGCCAACGTCCACTTATCGTCTCATGCGCCAGAGTTTACACCTCTATCCATACAAAATTCAAACGCGGCAACCCCTCAGCGCGCTACCATTGCTGCACGAGAGACATTCGCTAACGATATAGTGCACAGGATTGATGACGGCGATATGCATGTGGGCAGCATTTGGTTTACTGACAAAGCTTATTTTTACCTGGACGGCTTCGTCAATAAACAGAACTGGCGCATATGGGGAACCGAAAAGCCCCATGTTGCAGTCCCATCGTCCCTGCATCCTCAAAAAGTACTGGTCTGGGCCGCCATTTCTTCCAAAGGAATCATTGGCCCATTTTTCAGATCCGAAACGATTACTGCATCACGCTATCTGGACATTCTTCGTGAATTTGTGGCGGTACAAACTGCCTTAGACGACATTGCGAACACCTCGTGGTTTATGCAAGATGGTGCCTGGCCACATCGCACGGCCGACGTCTTTAATTTCCTGAATGAATATTTCGATGATCGTGTGATTGCTTTGGGCTATCCGAAACATACAGGAGGCGGCGTGGATTGGTTCTCCGTATTCGCCAGACATGAACCCCTGTGACTTCTTTCTGTGGGGGCACTTGAAAGACCAGGTGTACCACCAGAATCCAGAAACAATTGAACAGCTGAAGCAGTACATCTCATCTGCATGTGAAGCCATTCCGCCAGACAAGTTGTCAAAGGTTTCGGGTAATTTCATTCAGAGACTACGCCATATTATTGCTACGCATGGTGGATATGTGGAAAATATCGTACTATAGAGTTTCCCAGACCGCAGCGCCATCTGTTGTTGAAAATTGTAACTAATGTAATTTCGAACGTTTGTCCGCCTGAAAATATACTGTTGTCCCAAGCATATTGCAACAAACGGTGTATTTCTATCGCTGCTCGTTTAGTTTTTATTGCCGTTTCAAATATACCGGTCATTTTTGAAACACCCTGTATGTGCTACACGATACAATTCAAAGTAATGAATGCAATGCTTATACAATCTTCATCGTGTTTAATAAATATTTCCACACTGTTTGTTGCATAATGTACACGTTGTATAATGTATAGCTATTCGAATAGCACGATAAGATAGATGCGCGCTCCTGCCCATGGCCTTCTGTACACACACCTTGGCAGCGACGTTACGGATGCCGACGCATCCTGCACTGGGACAGCTTGGCCGGGGAAGAGCAGAGCGCACATCATGAGCTATGCTTACCCACACAAAAAGACACCTGAGGGCAGCTGATGTTATTGCATGTACAGTAGTTCACGTAGTCACTATCAATAATCATAACAAAATTACAGATATGCGAGCACAGCAGCAGGTATCAGATAGTCGTAAATATCTAGAAGAAAGGGCAACAGTTGGTTACTAAAAATGTTGAAATAATCAACCGAGTTCATGTTAACAGTAACCTGAAAGCGTTAGCCTAAGCCATGTTACTCTCCCTGAAGACAGTGCAGGTTAGATACCTCACTGGCCCTTCGGTGCTTTCAACGCCTTGTATCATCTGAAGAGGGGCACAATCTAGACTCTTCGGACAACCCTCCAGCCAGTTAGTGTTGTGACGTAACGGGCGAGTTGTGGCGCCTTGAAAATATTCAAAGTTCGGAGTTGGCGTGGCCGCGCTGGGGCCTCTCGGCTTGTCGGCGGCCTCATGGTGCCGAACGTTAGCCGGGGTCCAGGGAACGCGTGGCTGGGAATTCCACGGTGACGCTGTGTCGATGAAGGAGACATGCCGGGAGTGCCCAAGATGGCGGACTTTGTGAAACCTTAATGGCAGACATTTCACAGTTCGTATAGAAATTAATAGTACCAGATGAATCATGATACCTCAAAAAGGAACATGTACCTTACCATTATTTGCACGACGATTCTGATGGTGTAATCAGATTTTCAGTATCTTTATTAGTTTAAAGTTTAGTATCTGATGATAAATTATACAAGTAACACCCAGCAACGAATTTCCAAAATCTAAACGGTTCATCCGATTTTGTCTATCGACGTGTCTTTAGAAAGCTCTTAGTGAAAACCTAAATTGGTATAACTTACAGGCATCTAACTTTAATAGTACATGAGTTATTGGAGGTCAAAGTGTCCGATTACTATCGATCGCGTCAGGCTGTAAGTCCTCCACAGTTACACGAAAAAACGGTAGCAGCATGCTTGTAAATATATTTATTCATCTATGTCTTTGTTTATACCCGATATATACTATTCATGAATAAATTAGTCAATTATTTACTGTTTTTTAGAAAGCACAGAGACATTAGGCTAGTGGCTTACTTGTGTTCTATTCCTTTGATATATGTTTATTTAATCTGTTTGTGTATTTAATGTGTGTTAGAGCGTGTTTATGGTCCAGCCGTAGGAATATTAATTTAATTTCAAGTCATTTAAATGTAAATCCAGTATTTCGAATGTGTTTCAAAATGTTTGTGAGTGTACGTTGGCTTGGAAAGATGACGGGAGCGCTATCGCCAATCACAGGGCTCGTTACTAGGGGGAAGCGACTACTGAAGTGAATGGAAGGGGAGTTCTGAACAGTGGGCCGCGAGGGACAGTACGGCACGGGACACGGGGGTGCTGGAATGGGAGGCGTGACGGGCGGTCGAGGGAAAGACTTGGAGAGTCGAGCAGTTTTGCGCGTGGTAGCGGGAGATAGAAATATTTCGTATTGCCGGCTTGTGCACATTTGAGATTTCTGTGGCTTCTGCAGTTTGTTGTTCATAACTAATTACGTGAAGTAGGAATCTATTGTGTCCTTGTTATTCAACTTATATTTTATTTAATTGCTGGACCATCGACACCAATAAGTGTTTTGCAGTAATAAACGGCATTCTAAAAGGTACTTCTGCTATAGCACTCATCATTTAAAGTCGTTAAGATAGTACATGCAGATTTTATTTAATTGCAATCTTTAATTCATAAATTAATATGTTACATTCAAAATTCGCAATTGCCGAGTATAGGAACCTTCGACCATTCGATTCATGTGGCTATTCATATTGTATGCTGTGGACTCAGCAGTATTTGGCGTGTAATGCGGCAACTACGTATCCCAGCCCCCAGACAACGAAACCAGCCAAAACTTTTAATATTTGAAATCTGAGTCTGTGGGTACGTAGTTGAGGGCCACCACACCAACAACTCATTTACTATTTGAAAGCCCGCAGTGTGCAGCTTATGTTTTGGCCACTGAAGACGTGCAGCTTTGTATATCTACGTAACAAATGATCTTTAGTGCAGTGCCTAACTCCAAATATCCGTCGAATGCTGTTCCCTTCGAAAAGTTCATTCAGAAACTGGTTGAAACGGACCTACATTCACTGACAGCAGCAATTCCTCTTGGGTTTGAAACTGATTGTTACCGACAAGACGCGACACTCGAACTTGGTCACTGTCGGTTAGGATCAGTTTATGAACACTGTAATAAACTTTTGGCACGCCTACTACGGACATTACCTTTTGTAATATTGACTTGTTGCATTCTGTACAACTTTATGATTGGCGACTATCTGTAGACTTTCAATAGCTCAAGGCACAAACATATGTTGTGGCTGCCACAGCACAGTTTTTATGAACAGTAGCGCTATTGACAGTATGACTCAGCCGGCCTAGCTTACAACATATTTTAAATATGTGTACCCATACTTAGTTGATTTTGTGCGTATTTTGTTACGACGCCACAGCGGCTTTATTTATTAGGACATGTTATAAAACAGGCATGCCTCGCCATGTTTCAAGCGCCTATTTCAACATCCATAAAAGCAATAATCTTTCATTATGATAGCGTTTATTGTTTTAAGATATAATGTGTCCATAATTTGTAATTCATTTCCCATGATTTTCTGCAGATCTGAAGATGGCCATTGCTGACCGAAACCGATAGACGATAGTCTAAGAACCAAACGTTTTGTGATCATTGACGAAAACAAAAGAAATTATTCGACACTTCCTCGATCACAGTTTTACTCCGCGAGCATGTCGCAGCTTGTGGAACATTGTTCTTAGAGTTTTCATAGATGTGAGTAATACACCATTCCTTGTAGACACGTTAGGCAATTTGCGTTGATACACGAACACATCAATTAACTTCAGCGTCGTTGTGGGCACAGCCAGACCCGGTTACTTCTTTCCGTTACGTCAACACGTCGACCGATATTGCTGCATTATTCTATACAACTTATTCGCAAACCTACGTTTATAGTATTTGAAGACTTAGGGAAAGCATTTGCGAACGTTGAGTGGAAAACACTTTCAGAATTACTGAATACAGCGTGAATAAAATATATGTACAGCTTGCACACAATACCGACTGCACTTACAAAGAATCGGAGGACATGAATGGAAAATAATAGTTGAGAAGGGAATGAGGTAGGAGTGTCGCCTCTCCCCGATGTTATTTCATCTGTACATTGAGCAAGCAGTAAAGGGAGTCACGGAGAATTTTGGAAAGAGAATTAAAGTTCTGGAAGAAGAAACTGAAACAACGAGGTTGGCCGATGACACAGTAACTCAGTTGGAGACTGCGATGAATTTGAACGAGCAGATGAACAAAACGGACAGTGTCTTGAAAATAGGTTACCTGATGAGTATCAGCAGAAGTGAAACAAAGGTAGTGTAATATAGTTGATTTAAATCAAGCATTGCTGAGGGAATTATATTAGAAAATTAGAAACTAAAACTGGTCGATGAGTTTTGCAATTTGGCTAGCAAAATACCTGATGATGGGTCTAAGTAGAGAGGATGTGAAATGCAGACTGGCAATAGCAAGAAACGTGCTTTTCAAAAGAGAAATTTGTTACAATCGAATGTAAATTTAAATGTTAGGAAATATTTTCTGATTGTATTTGTCTAGCAATTAAAGTTTTTTACATAGATAGTCCGGCAGCAGTTAGAGTTGACGCTAAATTGAGTTCATGGTTCAGAGTAGTTTCAGGGGTAACACAAGGCTGCAACCTGTCTCCACTGTTTTTCATATTATTTATGGATCATATGTTGAAAAGAATAGATTGGCTGGGTGAGATTAAGATATGTGAACACAAAATAAGCAGTGTCGCATATGCGGATGACTTAGTTGTGATGGCAGATTCTGTTGAAAGTTTGCAAAGTAATATTTCAGAGCTAGATCAGAAATGTAAGGACTATGGTATGAAGATTAGCATCTCTAAAACGAAAGTAATGTCAGTGGGAAAGAGGTATAAACGGATTGAGTGCCAAATAAGAGGAACAAAGTTAGAACAGGTGGACGGTTTCAAGTACTTAGGATGCATATTCTCACAGGATGGCAACATAGTGAAAGAACTGGAAGCGAGGTGTAGCAAAGCTAATGCAGTGAGCGCTCAGCTACGATCTACTCTCTTCTGCAAGAAGGAAGTCAGTACAAGACTAAGTTATCTGTGCACCGTTCAATCTTTCAACCAACTTTGTTGTATGGGAGCGAAAGCTGGGTGGATTCAGGTTACCTTATCAATAAGGTTGAGGTTACGGATATGAAAATAGCTAGGATGACTGCAGGTACTAGTAGATGGGGACAATGGCAGGAGGGTGTCCACAATGAGGAAATCAAAGAAAAACTGGGAGTGAACTCTATAGATGTAGCAGTCAGGGCGAACAAGCTTAGATGGTGGGGTCATATTACACACATGGGAGAAGCAAGGTTACCCAAGAGACTCATGGGTTCAGCAGTAGAGGGTAGGAGGAGTCGGGGTAGACCAAGGAGAAGATACCTGGATTCGGTTAAGAATGATTTTGAAGTAATAGTCTTAACATCAGAAGAGGCACCAATGTTTGCATTGAATAGAGGATCATGGAGGAATTTTATAAGGGGGACTACGCTCCTCCAGACTGAACGCTGAAAGGCATAATCAGTCTTAAATTATGATGATGATGATTTGTCTAGAGCTTATCCTTGTAGAGAAGTGAAATGTGGAAGATTAGCGGTTTGCTCAAGAAGAGAATAGAAATTTTTGAAATGAGGTGCTTCAGAAGAATGCTGAAGATTAGATGCATGGATTGGATAACCGAAGAGGATGTAGCGAAGAGAACTGGAAGAACAGAAATAAATGGTACAATGGCACAAAGTGACTAAAAGAAGGTCTTAGATAATAGGCCAAACCTTCAGACGTCAAAGAATCATCAGTTTGGTAATGGAGGAAGTGGGGAGGAGGGAAGGGGGGTGAAAATTAAAGAGGGAGACGAAACCTGGAATACAGTAAAAGGAAAGTATTGTTGAGAGGCCGTAGGAGAGGAATGCCGGACATTTGCCACGCCGGACATTTGCCACACTTGCCCCTTCGCCAGGTAGCTATCCCTCAGGTAAGGGACGCCCTTCCTCGTACTACTTCTGTCCGCTTTCAAACCGCCGTCTCCACATCTTATTCGATAGAACCAGTAGGTAAGGGACCTTCTTTTTCGACATATTGGCCAAATACAGAGGTCCTTTTCCGAAATCTAAATATTTATAACTTTTGGGAAACAAAAGCAATACCGACGATTATGTCAATATGTAATTAGTTCTGTCAAATATAAATATAGATCCCTCTGTCTGTACGGTAGCTTCCTTTCACGCTTACTGATTGCAATAGAAACAGTCCATCGCCATGGGAGCAACAAGAAAGGAACGATATAAAGAGAATACGAATGTACGCTAATCATTTCTTTTTGATCACTGCATTTGTGCCTACTTTAATTACTACAACTTCAGGCCCAAAAGACAATAAGGAAAGAAGAAATGGGTATGTGAATGTGTGAAAAGAAGAACGACATACTCCATATTAATTTACTCTCTAAAATGCGATATCCCTTGCGGCGAAACATTATTTAGTAAAGTGTAGTCGGACAATGTTCAAAACATGACTGAAAATACTTTCACTAAATAGAGATAAGAACATCTATGATTGACATGTCATCTAAAGTCGACGTACAATTTTAAAATGTTAAAAATAAGGAAATGAAGTAATACGGAATGCTATGCTTGTACCGTACATTGTTGTTCTACATTGTTTGGCTCTGGTATTTACAGGGTCACAGAGAAAGCATCCTAGGTTTTGGAGAGAAAAGCTGTAATTGTAATGATCTGCACTAAAACAGAAACAAGAAGCATAACTTAAGGAAAAATAATGTAATGTGTGTTCCAGCTCACTAGCGACATTGAAGTAGATAGTTCCTGTGACTTAGTATGGGCAGAGGTTATATTCGACAACCGGAATAAATTAATAACTGGTTCCTTTTACCGACCCCCGGTCGCAGATGAATCAGTTGCTGAACAGTTCAAAGAAAACTTGAGTCTCATCACAAATAGGTATCCTACTCATACAATTACAGTTCGCAGTGACTTCAATCTACCTTCCGCATGTTGACAAAAATACATTTTCAGACCCTATTGTAGATAGAAAACAACTTCCGTAATTGTTCTAAACGCTTTTTAAAAATTATTTTGAATAATTAGTTCACGACGCCATTCAAATTGTAAATGGTTACGAAAACACACTGGACCTCTTAGCCACAGATAATCCTGAGCATCACGACGCATACAGGGATTAGTGAGCACACAGTTGTAGCGAGGCTCAATTCCGTAACAAAGAAATTCACCAAAAATAAACGCGAAATATATCTATTTATAAGAGCAGCTAAAAATTCGGTTGACGTCTTTCTAAGAAACAGTCTCCAATCGTTCCAAACTATGTAAGTGAAGACCGTACGTGGCTTAAGTTCAAAGAAACAGTATTAGCAGCACTCGAGAGAATCATACCAAATAAATTAATAAGAGACGGTACTGATCCTCCATGGCACACAAAACATGACAGAAAGCTGCTGCAGGAGCACCGAAAAAGGCACGTATAATTGCGACGAGCGCAAAATCTCCAAGATTGGGGAAGTTTTACTGTGGCTCGAAATTTGGTGCGGATTTCAATGCGAGATGTATTTAATAGTTTCCACAAGGAAACTTTCTCTAGAAATGTGGCGGAAAATCCAAAGAGATTCTGGTTCTATGTTAAGTAAACGAACTGAAACGTTCAGTAAGCGATGACGAGGAGGAGGAGGAGGAGGAGGGGGAGACAAGGGACCCAACCCTTCGGAGCAGGCAAAATCGTGGCAAATGTCCGGCGTGGCAAATGTCCGCACACCTAGGAGAGTGCTGGTGGAATGTATTATGGCGAGTAGGAACGTACTGGAGGGACAGAGTAAGTAAGTAAGTCGTGACGTTGGCAGAGGGCGTTGTTCGCGCGCCACGTGCTAGCTGCCCTGTGGCAGCGCCTAACCCAAGGCCGACCGGCGTGCACGCGCGCACCCGAGCCGCTGCTAGCAAAGCGGCGACAGTTTCGCTAGTTGCATGTACAGTCGTGGGTGCCTAATTCGCCGCCATGAGAAAACCATCGAAAAAACAAAACAGCTAAGAGAAAAAAATACAAACAAATGACTAGCATTGAATGTTGTTTTGGGCTATTATCTGTAAAGCTCTTTCGACTGCAATCTCGAATCGTCGGCGCTGTTTACTTCAGTTTGCTTGAAAATCTGTTGCCGAGTGATCTTATCAAACTCGTCTGAAGTGAGGTAGGTCAGTGAAGAAGCGTTATCTTCTGTCCAATGAAATGAACTTTCACGCCGAAGACTAGAAGTGATCTTGCGCCGCTCTCCACAGCAACGGCTAACGCTAGGAAGTTTCCGAGCGCCAAGTGATACGAATTCTCCGACACACTCATGAACTTAATTCTGATAAGATAACTCCCAAGCACTAAATGCTTCGGATTCCCACGTGTTCTTCTCAGCAAATGTCACTCACTGAACACGTGTGGATTACGACAGGGGGGGGTGGGTGGGAGGGAGGGTAGGTTCAAATGGCTCTGAGCACTATCGGACTTAACTTCTGAGGTTATCAGTCCCCTAGAACTTAGAACTACGTAAACCTAACTAACCTAAGGACATCACACAGCCGGCCGAAGTGGCCGAGCGGTTCTAGGCGCTACAGTCTGGAACCGCGCGACCGCTACGATCGCAGGTTCGAATCCTGCCTCGGGCATGGATGTGTGTGATGTCCTTAGGTCAGTTAGGTTTAAGTGGTTCTAAGTTCTAGTGGACTGATGACCTCAGAAGTTAAGTCCCATAGTGCTCCGAGCCATTTCAACCATTTTGACATCACACACATCCATGCCCGAGGAAGGATTCGAACCTGCGACCGTAGAGGTCGCGCGGTTCCGGACTGTAGCGCCTAGAACCGCTCGGCGACCCCGGCCGGTGGAGGGAGGGAAGGAGCGACGAAGGTTAACATCCCTTCGATGCCGATGGAGAACTAGCGTGGAGCGGAAAACAATGAACAAGGGACCGGCAAAGGAACCATTCTAGGATTCATCTGAACTACTGCAGTGAAAACACGGAAAGTTAAGTCGCGCCTCCGCAACCGTGGGTGGCACTCGACTCGAGGGTAAGCTGGCTCGAATCCTGGTGCAGGACGTAATTTGCCAGAATTTCATCGTCAAGGGAGAGGAGAGGTGGTAAAGCTTCTGATCACCAGTTTTTGCAGCAATGTCGTGTATTAGATTCCAAATGTCTCCGGAGTGTGTCATGAAATGAGAGTATGCCACACTTTTGCCGGTGACTCGTCCGTTCCATGGGGACGTTAGGCTCGGGGGCCCCACTGGTTATTTTCGAGAGGAGTAGGCTATGTGCGGGCATCGGGCTCCCTTCTCTCATCATCATAATACAACACAAACATGACACTATATTATACAAGCATCCATTACATGCACCCACTATCAATACACACACGTCATGACTTTCATATTTATCAGTGTCAGTAAAGTTCAGCAACAGCCGTACACTTCAAGATATTTCATTTTATTCTGAAAGCAACCAGTTTCGGCAATTCATTTTTCCATCTTCAGGCCCCATACGCTTTTTTCAAATCAACGAACTTATCGTATAGCGCCATAAAACTGGACATCGTGAATTCCAATCGTTGCACAGATACTTCAGACAAAGACGTGACAGCAATCAGTACAGCGACTGGAATTCACGATGTCAAGTTTTATGGCGCCAAACGATAAGTTCGTTGATTTGAAAAAAGCATATGGGGCCTGAAGATGGCCAAATGAATTGTCGGAACTGGTTGCTTTCAGAATAAAATGAACTATCTTAAAATGCACGGCTGTTGGTAAAGTTTATTGAGATTGAAAAGTACATACGAGCTGATGTCCCCTGCCGTGATAGACCAACAGAGATTGACTATCATATGTCCGCAAGGAAAGGGCCAATGCGCGAGGAAGAACACCACCCCCTTTCCTGCAAGCAGCCAAACCCAACCCGTGGGATATCCCAGCCAACAATGCCATAACACATTTACATTTTACGGAAAGTAATTCAGGGTGGCGGCCAGGGGTTTGAACTGTCACTCGCGAAATGAGTTCCACTTGTGATTTGCGGGACCTTCGGTTTCTGTAGGCGGCAAGTACCAAGTACTTGTGGATTCTCATTGTATTAAACACGTGAGAAACATACGTTGTGTTTTGCTTCAGTGTCTGTAGATGCAGAAACTTTTGTTCCAGGTTATGTGAGCCTCGGAAAATATTGTTTACATCCCAAAAACTTGTCCGTATGGTACTAAATTTTACCCATGTTTATGTGTGCGCAGGAGAGTTATGCAAGTAATCTTTGTATCTGACTGGATAACTTCATTTAGGAACAATATCGAGAGGTGGCCTTTCTTTCCTATTCGCTTACATCCCTTCTCCCGAGAGTAGACTATTATTCATTCTAGAAGATTATACACAAAGTTTCAGTCTTCATTTGTATCTTGATCGTAAAAGAAGGCATATGATAAAAAATTATTACGTCACACATATTAAAGGCGTTAAAATTGCACTAAGATTAAAAACAAAGAGGACCGCCACAGGTGGAAGAATAAAATGATGCGATTGCTATAAACTTTTTGTAGACGAAACATGCGCACAGCTAATGCCTGTATGTAAGACGAGGTGGGCGACAGTTAGAAACATACTAAATATCATATCAGTCCATGTGTATATGGTATTAGAGCTGCTAGGTCTTTTCTCAGTTTCTTGTCTCTTCTTCCACAGAAATCTTTTGTGCAACGTATGTACAATATTTATTTTCATAAATATCGTACTGGCCAAGACGACCTCTACTTTCAGTTGATTTTAACCATCTTCATACGATCAAAATGAACGAGCACATGGCAAAATATGGGAAGATGGCTATGAAAAAGAGAGACAGCTTGTGTTTGTACCTCTTATCTTGTGGCAGTTTTTGGTGTTCCTTTGTCAGATAGTGTTCTTCCGCTCAGTTAAACGTCATCTCCGTATTAGTAGCATGCTGAAACTGACAGTGTTCGTCCATACAAAACAACATCAGTGATACTGGTGCATAATTCTGTGCATCCATTATTAGATTTACATGTGGAGTTATCACTTGTTTGCTTCCTTCAGCGAGAAACGAAATGAAGTCGAAGGCGCTTCATCTTATGAGTCGAATCCTAATACAAAACAATCAGGTAAAAATCAACAACATAAAAATTATCAGGTGCCCAGGAGACGATAATAACAGATAGTCGTAAGTGTCAGGGTGACGACTGGTACCTGGAAAGCTCTTGACACAAGAAGTGGAAAACAGCCTTGGAATAAAACCAGTTATCTAGAAAAGAACACAATTGACATTAAGTCCTGCCTGCCAACTACGAAACGATTCTTGTGGAGGATATGCATTTGTGAGTCAAAAACAAGGGGCATTGAAAAAAGAAGAAAAAAGGGAAGACTGCAGCTTTAGAAAAGTGATGTTGGAGGTCAATATTCAGAATACCATACCTTCGGCAGACACTCTCAGCGGAAGAAGTCGTGGGAAGAGCAGAAGAGGTAAGTGTCTTCAACTGTACAGCACTTGCTGGATGCTCGAAAAGTTTTGCTGTCACAGTGTAAATTTATACAGATTGAATAAAAGTGTGTGAAGTGATGTATCAAGTGGCCATCAAAACGAAAGCAGACAGGTGGACACTAACAGAAAAAAGCCACCTATACTGTCGCAAACCAGCACCCAGAATTACGCCAGATATACTTACGTAACATCCAGAAAACCAACTGGAGATTAACCTGAAAAGGTTTGAAAACCGGTTCATAGAATAAAGAACTAATCAAAAAAGTGACTGGTTGCAGTTTATGTATTCACATCCACCTTATTCTCCTGACATAGCACCATGCGACTTTTTTATATTCCACAAGGTCAAATATGCATTAAAGGGAACGGCAGGTCAGTCCATTGAAGCAGTGAAAGAGAAAGTGGAAAGTGTCGTCACGAAACTCACAGAGGAAGACTTCCAGCGCTGTTTCCATCAACTGAAAGTTCAAAATGTTCAAATATGTGTGAAATCTTATGGGACTTAACTGCTAAGGTCATCAGTCCCTAAGCTTACACACTACTTACGCTAAATTATCCTAAGGACAAACACACACACACACACACCCATGCCCGAGGGAGGACTCGAACCTCCGCCGGAACCAGCCGCACAGTCCATGTGGCCATGACTGCATCGCCCCAGAGCGCTCGGCTAATCCCGCGCGGCAACTGAAAATTCTCATGGAGCGTTGTGGGGATACAGAACGGAGTATGTTCAGGTTGACAATAAATAAATATACATGCTTTCGAAAGAAAATGTTTTACAGAAACGGTCCCGTTATTTTACAGCTACAGGTCGTATTACGCAAAAATCTTGACCTGAAGATGATGGGTACGAAACTCACTGAAACGGTGTGAGAAGACGACGAAACCACTTGGCTGATCACCCGAGAAGATTTTATGAAATGATTTCTCATTGTAAATTGTATTACAAGTTTTCAAAAACCGAAACTACTGATTTTTGTGGTTGAAGGGGAAAGGGGGTTTGTAATGGATCATTTACGAGTGGCAACATTCGGCGAGTGCCAGTCGATGTTGTGAGTGAGAGCGAGAGTTCGACAGTGTGCGTGGGACTGCAACTATTTCCAGTCTGGAGATAAAGGGTGGGCTTCAATTAATCTGCGTAACGGGTGCTCGCCTTGGCCGACTGGGTGGTCCGCCCACGCGAGGTTGTTTCCCACAGGATAGCCGGTATTTCCTGGTGCCCTTTGGGAACAAACCTCTGCAAGCGTCGGCAGGCAGCAGCACGCCGTACCAGTACCACGAGTGTTGGCAAGAAATGGCAAATGACAGGGCAACTTTCTGCTCTAGAGGCTGATTGGTCGAAACGCCTGCATATCAAAAGAATGTCGTGCAGTCGTGTGCAAATGCGAAATCGAGGAGTCGGTCGGTGGCTTTGGTAGGGAGCATGAGACGAGTTTGAGCCCTACGGGACGGAGGTGGTGTGGAGGTGTATTTCGGAGTTCGTAGCCAGTAAGCAGTACGGTTGTTCTCTCGGTGTGAAAAGTTCAGAAGTCTTCGGAAATGCGTTTCCTTTTGCACGCGTAGGAAATGTGTTAATCAACTGCTCGTTTTCGAGGTGGATGTTGATATGTGCAGCAATTGGCTAGCTGGAAGCGTCGTGTAACGAACGAAGCGGACTTTGCGAGCGTCACTAGAAGCGGAATAAACTGAAGTTTGGTTCAATAGCAATTTAAAGTGAGGTATTCTCGTGTATATCCTTACGCTCTTTGACTTTGACTGTGCTCCTGTGTTGTTTACAGAAGAGAAGGGAGAAACCGGTTGGTGACGGTGTGGTGACTGACTGCAGTGTTTGTTGTTCAATCCAGTGGTCTGACACGGGAGCTTTTCGAGGTAGTCACATGGTTTCAGGGCACTGAATAGCGGTATAGCGGAAGTGACTGTTTTAACTCTGTCTCGCGAATGTAAGCAAGGCTTTATAACGTAGCTGTAGCAGGGCCTAGAAATTATCAAGGCGCGCCAACAAACTTCTGGAAGGAAGTCTACGGCGCAATACGTCGCGTGATTTGTCTCGCGTACCGCGCAGCATTAATGCCCGGTTTACACAGCGACTTGCTGGTCAAATCCGACTAGTAGAAGAGCGTGCGCCTTTCACGGCTGCGTGTAAATCAGCAAACTATCCATCGATTGTGCCAAGTGCGGAGCTCCAAATTTCCGAATATTCTGCACACTGCGCACGCATAGAAGCAAGGGACAATGACGGCGTCTGCTGACATCGGAAGTTGACCTATTTTGGCCGAGCTCACTTATATTACAGAAATGCATTTTGTGCTTTCGTTTCTTCTCAGTTTTTACTGTGTTTTATTGGTTTGTTTTCGTGGCACACTGAAAAGTTACAGAAGTTCTTGATGCTTTTTTCCTGTTAGTGTTCACCTAGAAGAGAGATGAAATATCTGAAAGCAAAAAGGTATTTACGTTTCACACAGAAAAAGCCTGCATTGTACATCAATAAGAAAGTAAACAAGGAAAAGTGCTTTAAAGACAATTATTTCAACAATTAAAAAGAAATGATTTTCGTTGTTATTTGGCACTTAGCAAGTAGATAGTGTCGGAAGTTCCATTCGGCTTTTCGCGGATGATGCTGTAGTATACACAGAAGTTGCAGTATTAGAAAATCGCAGTGAAATGCAGGAAGATCTGCAGCGGATAGGCACTTCGTGCAGGGAGTGGCAACTGACCCTTAACATAGACAAATTAATGTATTGCGAATACACAGAAAGAAGGATCCTTTATTGTATGATTATATGATAGTGGAACAAACACTGGTAGCAATTACTTCTGTAAAATATCTGGGAGTATGCGTACGGAACGATTTGAAGTGGAATGATCATATAAAATTAATTGTTGGTAAGGCGGGTGCCAGGTTGAAATTCATTGGGAGAGTCCTTAGAAAATGTAGTCCATCGAGAAAGGAGGTGGCTTACAAAACACTCGTTCGACCTATAATTGAGTATTGCTCATCAGCGTGGGATCCGTACGAGGTCGGGTTGACAGAGGAGATAGAGAAGATCCAAAGAAGAGCGGCGCGTTTCGTCACAGGGTTATTTGGTAAGCGTGATAGCGTTACGGAAATGTTTAGCAAACTCAAGTGACAGACTCTGCAAGAGAGGCGCTCTGCATCGCGGTGTAGCTTGTTGTCCAGGTTTCGAGAGGGTGCGTTTCTGGATGAGGTATCGAATATATTGCTTCCCCCTACTTATAACTCTCGAGGAGATCACGAATGTAAAATTAGAGAGATTCGAGCGTGTACGGAGGCTTTCAGACAGTCGTTCTTCCCGCGAACCATACGCGACTGGAACAGGAAAGGGAGGTAACGATAGTGACACGTAAAGTGCCCTCCGTCACACACCGTTGGGTGGCTTGCGGAGTATAAATGTAGAAAATAAGATACAAAGGATAAAGCAAAAAACACGCTGTTTAAAGGCGCTTGCAGTCATGAACTGTGCGGCTGATCCCGGCGGAGGTTCGAGTCCTCCCTCGGGCATGGGTGTGTGTGGTTGTATAGGATAATTTAGGTTAAGTAGTGTGTAAGCATAGGGACTGATGACCTTAGTAGTTAAGTCCCATAAGATTTCACCCACATTTTTTTTTTTAAAGACGCTGTTTACTGCGTTCTAGATATTGTTTGATGTGTCTGCAAGTATGTATTTTCTCAAGCAAATAAAGGTATATGTTCTGAGATGTATTGGTGTCATTTTTCCTAGTCTCAGCCCTCAGGAGTGTAAAGAATTTAGCACGTGGCCGTTGACAAGAACTCCCGCTAAATATTCCGCATTTCTCATTAAAAAACTGTATAGTCATCGTTTCCTCTTACATACTCTTACTACATTTCGATTTTTTTCGTAAAAACTGTCGTCCCTCATAATCACAGTTTCACAGTTCTTATGCCAAACTGCACAGAAGACAGCTCCCACAATTTTGGCGCTGACGTGTAAACGAAAATAACCACTATAAAGAGACAGGCCTCAGTACAGGAGTAAAATACCGGGGGCGCTGCACTGACTCACTTGTCTCGAGTTGTCAATTGAGACAAGAAGGTCTATCGTGTGAACAGGGGTTAAGAGTTCACGACCTCTGACCGCTGCGACGACAGGACTAGCTACAGAAGCCCCCAAGGGAAGAACGAAGTGGAATGTTTCAGGTTGTACGGTTAATTTTGCAAATTAAGCACTGGTTTCCGCGATGCGGAGCCGCGAGCCGAAGACGGCAGTGGGCCAGCGCGGCCACGTGCTGCGGGGGCGAGCGCCCGGCGGCCAGGTGGCGCGCGAGAGCGGGCTTTGTTCCGCTGCGGCTGCGCCGAGCCTCGGCCGCCGCCCCGCCGCGCGGTGCGCAACGCGCGCCGCCCTGAGGTAGGTCAAAAACACCGCGCGCGCTCCGCGACTGGTCCCGCCCCCCTCCCCACTCTGCCCACCGCCCGCAGCCGCGCCGTCGCGCTGCACTCGGCCTGGCCGCGCCGACACGTCACGAAAATACGAAAAACCGAAACCCGTTTGGCGGGACGGACGCAAGAAAAATACTCGTTCCTAAATCAGACACACGCGAACCGGCGGCCGCCGCCGCCGCCTCCGCCGCCGCTGCAGCCCGCCTTGCTCTTGCGCTCTCCCGTCGCCTTTGTTCGCCGGGCTTGCAGAAATGAACGCGAAAATATATGGGCGCCATAAAAGCGAGCCGGGATGCGCCAGGAATGCCACCGCCTCGCAAAAACGCCGCTGTCCGATTAGCAGTCGCCCTCTCCCGCCCCTTTCTCTCCTCTCCCTTCCCCTTCCCGCCACTCCCTTCCCCTCCTCTCCTCTCCTCTCCCGACGTCATTACTCTTGCTTTCCATTTGTCGCAGTTGCGGCGCGGAATGTGCGCCCAGCATGACCGCCGTTTTGCGACTGTGGTGGTACTGTACGTGGGCGAACCTTACAAGGGGGGGTAGCGAAAGGGCATCAGCTTTATGCGTCGGCGTATTCTCCACACCGAAGATTTCATCGGTTAGCTGTTGCAACAGTTTCGTCGTTGATACGTATCGGCAATCATTATTACTACTACACCGCAACAGAATAAGTTGCCACAGGGATCGTAGTTCCCCGGTCACTGACGTTTCGCTCACAACCGCTGACTTCCTAACGTTCCGTACACAAACGCCGTTGTTTCTCGATGAAATATGTCCTTATACATGTCATCTTTAGCCTCTCGGGCCCCACGTTATTATTAACTACTCTCACTAATAACAGATTTGGGGAAACTCAAAAAAATGGCTCTGAGCACTATGGGACTTAACATCTGAGGTCATCAGTCCCCTAGACCTTAGAACTACTTAAACCAAACTAGCCTAATGACATCACACACATCCATGGCCAAGGCAGGATTCGAACCTGCGACCGTAGCGGTCGCGCGGTTCCACACTGAAGCCCCTAGAACTGCTCGGCCACACCGGCCGGCATTTGGGGAAACTGTTCGTCAGTTTTCTTCTCCAATATTGCCATCTTCTTCTTTCTTTTTCTCTTAATTTATCCAATAACTGGAGACCTCTGCTCTCACGGCCTGGCGCACCTTCGGCGAATAGTATAAATTCGTTCTCTCTCACTTCCCACAGGTGACTATGTTACCTATAACGAATCGTTACAAGCAAATTAAATGTGTGTTCAAAAAGATTTCGGGTTTGCAGCCGGTCGTCGTAAACTTCATTGCACGATATTTCGGCTGGGCCGAAGTGGCCGTGCGGTTCTAGGCGCTGCAGTCTGGAACCGCGAGACCGCCACGGTCGCAGGTTCGAATCCTGCCTCGGGCATGGATGTGTGTGATGTCATTAGGTTATTTAGGTTTAAGTAGTTCTAGGTTCTAGGGGACTGAGTACCATAGTGCTCAGAGCCATTTGAACCATTTATTTTGGCTGGACAACTGCCAGCCATCTTCAGGTGAGTCGCACGAGGACTGACGAAGACGAAAAAAGAGAGAAGAGAGATGGGGCCCCTCCACGCCCGCACCAATGTGGTGACCAAAGCAAAAGTTCTTCTGTCACCTCCGTCAACGTGTTAGTTATCTAGTAAGTGGATCACAGGATGCTGGGCTGTGATGTTATCCGTGCGTCTGGGTAAGACTACGCATTAACACGGTCCATCAGGTGATAGATAGTGGACGAAACGCGAGTGAGATTAGCGATTTGAAGAATAGAGGGAAAAAAGTGCCAAGACTCGATCCATGGGAAAAAAAACCTCTGCGACAGTGGGATGGGTAGTAAGAGCAGTAGTGGCTTACTAGTTGCGATAGTTCATGCAAGGTTGGATTTGTTAGTATGGGTATCATGCATCATTACCGTGACAAGCGATGGCGATGTATCCCAGTTGCTGCAGCCGCTACATTCCTCGAACACTCAAGATCGTTATATAGTAGTGGGAGATCTTCTCCGCTCCAGCTTATATAGTGCGCTGATAGAACTACCGCGCATGCGTTGCAGTCGCGGAGACAGAAGGGCCACACCGCCCAGCGGCAGCGCCCTCGCTGGTGGAACTGCAGTATTCAGCTGCCGTCGGTATTGTCGCTGACCGCAGCTATCTAACTCTTCTGGTGTCTTCGTCTCTAGCAAATTTCGGAGATGACGGGATTCCATGTATTATTCAATTGGTAACCACTGTCACGGTTCATTAGATTTCCCGCAATGCGTATTTCAACGGATTCTTTGACAATGGAGTCCCAAAAAGTTGTTGCTGTGGCCAAAATCGAAGTTTTGTCGTACTCCATTGAATGACCGTTAGAAATACAATGTTCCGCAACTGCAGACAGACATACATAATTACACGAGATTATTAACTTTCGCAGCCTGACGTCGAATGTTCGCCGTCCTCTGTGCTCTCACTGGTCACGTGTAATGACGGTTGCGGGTTCAAGAGCTGTCTGGGACGTGGTTACCTGGTTCAATGGGTCAAATGGCTCTGAGCACTATGGACTTAACAGCTGAGGTCATCAGTTCCCTAGAACTTAGAACTACTTAAACCTAACTAACCTAAGGACATCACACACATCCATGCCTGAGGCAGGATTCGAACCTGCGACCGCAACGGTCTAGTAAGTGGATCACAGGATGCTGGGCTGTGATGTTATCCGTGCGTCTGGGTAAGACTACGCATTAACACGGTCCATGCTGATGAAATACGTCCAGCTACATCCAGCATGATGCTTAAGTTTTTTAAGCACTTGAATTAATTCCGTAAAGTGATAGGCACTTTCTGTTTTTGATAGAGATAGAAATTTAAGGAAATTTCTAAAGTTATTGCTGTAGCTATTCTTGTATATGGTTCGGAATCATAGACAGTAAAAAAAGAAAGAAAAATTACGTTTACAAGCAGAAGAAATGATGTTCATAAGTTATGTAACGAGCTGTAATAAAATGGATAAAATAAGGAATGAAACAACCAGACAGATTTAAAAGTCTTTTTCGTGAATGACAATATAGACGAGAATATAATAAAATGGAAGTATCATGTTCATAAAATGACAGGAAACAAACTGCCAAAAAAGGTAATGAATTATCGTCCGGTGGAAAGACAGAATTAGGTAGACCACATAAGAGATAGATGAATGGATGATAAGAGTATGGAAGAGGTGATTACGACACCTAATCCTCGGAAGGAGATGATGATTTTAGAGTAATGCATGCGTAGTGTGGGACTTTATTCGTTTATGGGACACGAATGATGATTGCAGAGGTCATCCCTTAATTGTAATGCTTCTTCCGCAGTGAGAATGTATGTATTTTTTGGTCGCAGCAGTTGAACTTTGGCCGGGGCGGTTCTCTTAGGACGTCAAAGGGGAGTTCGGGACTGCACTCGGGAACTGGTCGGTACCTGGGCCATTGTATGGCATTGGTCGGCTACCGTTTCGTCTCGTTGTCAAACGTGAGTGGTTGGCAGACGCCCTTTGGGAAGATTAACATGTCAGCAAACTGGAAGCGCCAAGCTGGCGCGTCCCTTTCACAGCTTATATAGCTCATTGGCGAGGCTGCGACACTTACCAAAACCGCGTCTCCAGACTGCGGGGGCCCACACACAAGGTGGGTCCGACGTCGTGCTGGGAACAGCGAGCATCTCCGGGCTGTCCAGCATAAGATCTGTTCATAACGTGGAAAATGCACAACACCACCGTTGAACGAGTGACGTTGAAATCTGCCGACGCCTCGATGGCGCCGCTACTTTAAATGGTTCAAATGGCTCTGAGCACTATGGGACTCAACTGCTGAGGTCATTAGTCCCCTAGAACTTAGAACTAGTTAAACCTAACTAACCTAAGGACATCACACACATCCATGCCCGAGGCAGGATTCGAACCTGCGACCGTAGCGGTCTCGCGGTTCCAGACTGCAGCGCCAGAACCGCGCGGCCACTTCGGCCGGCCGTCGCTACTTAGGAACCGTCCACGTGAAGCACCGGTGCGAAAACCAGGCCGTGTTCTGTCTGGGTGGCGTTCGTAAATTTTAGAAATGGAGTTCTGCTATTCAATGGAGCTCGCCACTTCCTGAAGCAGTGGTCCCCCACCACTTGCTTAATCTAATAAAACTGGTACCATTGGCTAGAGGAATAACAATGTCCTGGGTAGTAGGAGAGCAACGGTGGGGATGTGAGTTTTCATCGTCCGTGATTAATACAATTATTTAGATAGGCCTACAAGTAATTTTGGCGGCATCTCGAGGGAAGGTGCAACGGAGAGCAAGTTGTAGCGTCGTTCAGATTTTGGATTTCGTCCGGCTTCCACCATTCGAGTTGCAAAGTAGGATTCTGCTTGGGGAGTCGGCTGCAAGATACAGTCGTTCAGCGCTCGTGATTCGAGATTGATTTGTGTACGGCATTCGGCATTAAAGGGACAGCCTACTACAGTGCATCACCTGCTGCAGCGCCATCTCGCCGCCCAGCTCATCACAACAAGTGTTAAGTTCATGCAGCAGTGAGGCGAGTCAGTAGCGCTGATGTGGTAGTAGGTGCGTTTTATGCTTCACATTATAGTTACCATTATTAAAAAGGTATTTTAATATGTTTTGCATGTGTTGCTCCTTTTTCAGGTGTTCTTTGGTCAGGCTAAATAAGCAATACATAAATAATAGGGACTTTGATCGATGACGCATTGTGAGTTGAAACCCTAGCCATGGCTCACTTACCGTCGTCGGTGCAAGTATTATGACCAATCCGACGTCACGTTTTCAAATGAATTAGGAACATCACGACTTTAATTATCAGAGTTATCTTTTATCCTTCCACGGGTTATCATTTTCGACCCAGTATTGTAAATGTTACTAATTGTACGGATTATCATTCTGTCTTTCTTTCATCGCCAGTCTGTGAGATAATTAGATTTGAATGTTCGTGTCCTGTATTGTTTCATATGAAGTCAGAATTTGCCAACAAACCGTGATTTTAGTGAATTCCACTTTAATTTCAGTAGACAGAAGTCCGCTCTTCTACATCCAAAATTATTAATTTTAAACAAGACCCACAGCTACAATTCATTTGTGAGCGTCTCCCAGCTGTTCGTTTTCCTTGCGCTTATCTCATTAGCTTACATCTGAATCGTAGTGGAGTGATCTGCATATCGAGAAGGGACACTCGGTACAGATCACAGGCTTTAACCCCACTGGCGTCTTATACTGACAAAACGATGATGAAATACACTGCTACATTAAATCAATATTATTGTATGCTTCCAAAATTGGCACACATTTCCAGATTATAAGTGATCTGGCTTTATGAATGAGAGATCGAATATAAAAACAAGACATCGAGTGGTGCAGAAATTGGATAGAATTTCCGTGATGGACATGCTCGTTATCTCAAGGTGCTGAATCGATTGTAGTGAACTGCTCAGTACAGTCAAAATAGAAGGTTATGACGACATGAATGCCACAAACAAATCAATACCGGCGGTGTCCTGCGTAACACGAACATATCCAATATTGCATAGATAGCGCATGACATCGTAACATGGTTTCTAACAATTACATTGCGTAAGGAGGTGATAAATCCGCCTTACAGTAATATTTCTGACTTCTTGTCTAAAGAGAAGCTGGAACAAGCAGTTTTTTACCAACTATAAGCGTTCGTTATTGGTTCCTTTTTTAAAGAGTAAATTGACGATCGCCATTTTTGAGGTGAGGATTACGTAAACAGACCGGTAATGAGCGTATGAAGAGCGCGAAACGATGCTGATTCACGTTCGTTGTGATGTAAACATCGGCTAAATGGACTGACGCTGCACTGTGTCGACTGACTTGTGGATCATTTTATTCATTCGCAAACTATCTCTGTGAAACGTTTCACTTAGTAAATTTACAAGCAGTGCACCTACATCTATATTCAGCAAGGCACCATATAATGTGTGGCGGAAGGTATTTTCTGTATCACTACCACTTCCCTCGTGCCGGCCGGGGTGGCCGAGCGGTTATAGGCGCTACAGTCTGGAACCGCGCGAATGCTGCTGTCGCAGGTTCGAATCCTGCCTCGGGCATGAATGTGTGTGATGTCCTTAGGTTAGTTACGTTTAAATAGTTCTAAGTTCTAGGGGATTGATGACCTCAGAAGTTAAGTCCTATAGTGCTCAGAGCCATTTGAACTTCCCCCGTTTACTGTTCCAGTCACGAATGGTTGACTGGCAAGGCGACCGTTAATAATGTTTTTAGAAGGTCGTGTTCCTTAGCTGCAATATGTTTCTGTGTAACTGCTCTCTATATATTCGATATTCGTATGTTTGCTTTTAAAGTACGTGTCATACATTTACATTCATGGCATGCACTACACATTTTAAGTAATGACTAATGCAATATGGTGGCTTAAACCATTTTAACCCTTCATCCGTGAAGATAATCTAAGACCGAAACCGGCAGATATTTGGGTCCAAAAAAAAAAAAAAACAGCTGATACGTGTTTCTATATAGTTCCATCATCAGCTGTGTCAAAAACTTTACGTTGTTATCGGTTTCGTCCTATACATGGATCATTTTTACTATCTATAAAAAACATGGTGTGAGTTCCTGTAGTCATATCCTAGTTCATGAACCACGGGCAACGTATGAGTGGCCAAGTAAGTGGTCCCGACAGTCGGGATACCAGTTACTTTGGAATAAGGCTGGGCATCTCGGACATATTCTGAGTCATGGTCACCTTTGTGCTCATACGGCAAAGACTACCGAATCCACTGGTTAGTCCCTCAACCGTGAGGGGTAAAACCCAATGGAATTCGGGGCAAGTAAGGCTAGCAACCTGCATCCCTGTACTTTAAATATGATGCTGGCAACAATCAGAGCAAAATGCCTCGGACCTTTGGAGGTGACGGAGTCCCACCTCTAACTGACAAACCAGGGACTCTTAAGATACGACTTGGCAAACAAATGATAATGAGATGGGGAGCTATTAATATCAATGGGGGCTACTCTGGGAAGAAGGTAGAGCTGGCAGAGGCTGCAAGTAAGATGGGGCTGGACGTTTTAGCTGTTAGTGACATTCGGGTAAGGGGTGAGAAAGAAGAGGAAGTGGGAGAATACAAGGTCTACCTGTCAGGAGTCAAAGCAGGAATAGCACAATGGGGTGTAGGGCTTTACATCAGGAAAGAAATGGAACCCAGCGTAGTTGCAATAAGGTATGTAAACGAACGACTGATGTGGATAGATTTGACAGTGTCTAGCAAGAAAATTAGGATTGTGTCAGTATATTCGCATTGTGAAGGGACAGATCAAGATAAGATGGATAGTTTTTATGAGGCACTCAGTGATGTAGTTGTTAGAGTAAAGGACACGGACAGTGTTCTGCTCATGGATGATTTTAACGCCAGGATTGGAAATCGAACAGAAGGGTATGAAAAGGTTATGGGTAAATTTGGAGACGATATGGAGGCCAACAGGAACGGGAAACAACTCTTGGATTTCTGTGCCAGTATGGGCTTAGTAATCACAAACTCCTTTTTTAAACATAAGAACATTCACCGGTATACTTGGGAAGGCAGGGGAACCAGATCTGTCATTGACTATATAATAACAGATCAGGAATTCAGGAAGGCTGTGAGGGACACACGTGTATTCAGGGGATTGTTTGATGACACTGATCATTATTTAATGGAACAGTAGTGTGTAAAAGTAGGATGAAGCAAACGGCTTGGTGGAACGACACAGTCAAGGCAGCCTGTAAACGGAAAAAGAAGGCGTATCAAAAATGGCTACATACTAGAACTCAGGTAGACAGAGAAAGTTATGTTGAAGAAAGAAATAAAGCCAAACAGATAATTGCAGCATCCAAGAAGAAATATTGGGAAGACTTTGGAAACAAGTTGGAGACTATGGGTCAAGCTGCTGGAAAACCATTATGGAGTGTAGTTAGCAGACCTCGAAAGGGAGATAAGAAGGAAATGACAAGTATTCAGGACAGGTCAGGAAAACTGCTGGCGAATCCTGTGGATGTCTTGGGCAGATGGGGGGAATATTTTGAAGAGTTGCTCAATGTAGGTGAAAATACGATCAGTAATGTTTCAGATTTCGAGGTAGAATGGGATAGGAATGATGAAGGAAATAGGATCACATTTGAGGAAGTGGAGAAAATGGTCAATAGATTGCAGTGCAATAAAGCAGCTGGGGTGGATGAAATTAAGTCGGAACTCATCAAACACAGTGGAATGTCAGGTCTTAAATGGCTACACAAGATAATTGAAATGGCCTGGGAGTCGGGACAGGTTCCATCAGACTGGACAAAAGCAGTAATCACACCAATTGAAATGGCCTGGGAGTCGGGACGGGTTCCATCAGACTGGACAAAAGCAGTAATCACACCAATCTTTAAACATGGAAACAGAGGTATCTCTAATCAGCGTTGTGGGTAAAATCTTCTCAGGTATTGTTGAAAGGAAAGTGCGAGTATTAGTTGAGGACCAATTGGATGAAAATCAGTGTGGGTTTAGGCCTCTTAGAGGTTGTCAGGACCAGATCTTTAGCTTACGGCAAATAATGGAGAAGTGTTATGAGTGGAACAGGGAATTGTATCTATGCTTTATAGATCTAGAAAAGGCATATGACCGGGTTCCTAGGAGGAAGTTATTGTCTGTTCTACGAGATTATGGAATAGGAGGCAAACTTTTGAAAGCAATTAAAGGTCTTTACATGGATACTCAGGCAGCAGTTAGAGTTGACGGTAAATTAAGTTCTCAGTTCAGAGTAGTTTCAGGGGTAAGACAAGGTTGCAACCTGTCTCCACTGTTGTTCATATTATTTATGGATCATATGTTGAAAACAATAGACTGGCTGGGTGAGATTAAGATATGTGAACACAAAATAAGCAGTCTTGCATATGCGGATGACTTAGTTGTGATGGCAAATTCTATTGAAAGTTTGCAAAGTAATATTTCAGAGCTAGATCAGAAATGTAAGGACTATGGTATGAAGATTAGCATCTCCAAAACGAAAGTAACGTCAGCGGGAAAGAAATATAAACAGATTGAGTGCCAAATAGGAGGAACAAAGTTAGAACACGTGGACGGTTTCAAGAACTTAGGATGCATATTCTCACAGGATGGCAACATAGTGAAAGAACTGGAAGCGAGGTGTAGCAAAGCTAATGCAATGAGCGCTCAGCTACGATCTACTCTCTTCTGGAAGAAGGAAGTCAGTACCAAGACTAAGTTATCTGTGCACCGTTCAATCTTTCGACCAACTTTGTTGTATGGGAGCGAAAGCTGGGTGGATTCAGGTTACCTTATCAACAAGGTTGAGGTTACGGATATGAAAGTAGCTAGGATGATTGCAGGTACTAGTAGATGGGAACAATGGCAGAGTGTATCCACAATGAGGAAATCAAAGAAAAACTGGGAATGAACTCTGTAGATGTAGCAGTCAGGGCGAACAGGCTTAGATGGTGGGGTCATGTTACACGCATGGGAGAAGCAAGGTTGCCCAAGAGACTCATGGGTTCAGCAGTAGAGGGTAGGAGAAGTCGGGGCAGACCAAGGAGAAGGTACCTGGATTCGGTTAAGAATGATTTTGAAGTAATAGGTTTAACATCAGAAGAGGCACCAATGTTAGCACTGAATAGGGGATTGTGGAGGAATTTTATAAGGGGGCTATGCTCCAGATTGAACGCTGAAAGGCATTTAGCTTTCTGATGCGTTACATGTGTATCATTAAATAGGGAAGCACAAATGTTGTTATAACACGACACTAATACGCTTTTGCCATCTAGAAATACGTGTACTTTCGTTACAAAAAGCGGCGAATACTGCATTAGTCATTGTTAATATGCTTACATAGCAACGAAGCCAAAGACTTCCTGTGTAGATGAAAAACACACTCACTTTGCCCTGTAGGCTACTGTTTTGCAGATACACCATACAACTCCACTTACAGTGAGCTCAGTGACAAGCCGCCGTGTAAGCTTGAATCCCTCTACTATTGCCTTCAGTGGAACGAGAGACGGACCCGCCAGTACGACAGGAGGCGGGGAGCACCGTGTAGTCAGTGGAAAAGTAGTAAACGTAAAATGAGTCGGTCAGGAGAGCTGAGTGGACTACGCGTCGGATGTCACCCGAATAACATTCATCAAGGATATTTCAATCCTTCTACAGATGCCCAAGTCGGTTGTTGGCGTTGTGATCGTGAAGTGGAAACGCGAAGAAAAAGCCACAGCTAAAGTCAGGCAGGTCTCTTGTACTGACGAACAGCAACCGTGGAGCAGTGCGCAATGTGGTTGTAAAAGATCGCGTGAAATAAACGGAAGTAATCACTTGTGAGTTCCAAAGCGCTGCTAGCAGTCCAACTAGCACAATGACTGTGGGTAGGGAGTTAAAAAGAATGAAGTGCGATGGTCGAGCAGATCCTCATAAGCCACACATTTATGCAGTCAGTGTTAAGCGAGGATAGAGATGGTGTAGAGCGCTGCGACACTAGACACTGGACTAGTGGGGTGATGAATCACGCTATACCCTGTGACAGTCCGATGGAAGGGTCTGGTTTTGGCAACTGCATGGAAAACGTTATTTGTCATCATGTATAGTGTCAACAGTTACACTACTAGCCATTAAAATTGCTACACCACGAAGATGACCGACAGGAAGAAGATGCTGTGATATGCAAATGATTAGCTTTTCAGAGCATTCACACAAGGTTGGCGCCGGTGGCGACACCTACAACGTGCTGACGTGAGGAAAGTTTCCAACCGATTTCTCATACACAAACAGCAGTTGACCAGCGATGCCTGGTCAAACATTGTTGTGATGCCTCGTGTAAGGAGAAATGCGTACGTTTCCGACTTTGATAAAGGTCGGATTGTAGCCTATCGCGATTGCGGTTTATCGTATCACGACATTGCTGCTCGCGTTGGTCGAGATCCAATGACTGTTAGCAGAATATGGAATTGGTGGATTCAGGACGGTAATACGGAACGCCGTGCTGGATCCCAACGGCCCCATTATCACTAGCAGTCGAGATGACAGGCATCTTATCCACATGGCTGTAACGGATCGTGCAGCCACGTCTCGATCCCTGAGTCAACAGATGGGGACGTTTGCAAGACAACAACCATCTGCGTGAACAGTTCGACTACGTTCGCAGCAGCATGGACTATCAGCTAGGAGACCGTGGCAGCGGTTACCCTTGACGTTGCATCACAGACAGGAGCACCTGCGATGGTGCACTCAACGACGAACCTGGGTGCACGAATGGCAAAACGTCATTTTTTCGGATGAATCCAGGTTCTGGTTACAGCATCATGATGGTCGCGTCCGTGTTTGGCGACATTGCGGTGAACGCACATTGGAAGCGTGTATTCATCATCGCCATACTGGCGTATCACACAGCGTGATGGTATGTGGTGCCATTGGTTACACGTCTCGGTCACCTCTTGTTCGCATTGACAGCACTTAGAACAGTGGACGTTACATTTCAGATGTGTTACGACCCGTGGCTCTACCCTTCATTCGATCCCTGCGAAACCCTACATTTCAGCAGGATAATGCATGACCTCATGTTGCAGGTCCTGTACGGGCATTTCGGGATACAGAAGATGTTCGACTGCTGCCCTGGCCAGCACATTCTCCATATCTCTCACCAATTGAAAACGTCTGGTCAATGGTGGCGGAGCAACTGGCTCGTCACAATACGCCAGTCACTACTCTTGATAAACTGTGCTTTCGTGTTGAAGTTGCATGGGCAACTGTACCTGCACACGCCATCCAAGCTCTGTTTGACTCAATGCTCAGGCTTATCAAGGTCGTTATTACGGCCAGAGGTGGTTGTTCTGGATACTGATTTCTCAGGCTCTATGCACCCAAATTGCGTGAAAATGTAATCACACTTGTCAGTTGTAGTATAATATATTTGTCCAATGAATACCCGTTTATCATCTGCATTTCTTCTTGGTGTAGCAATTTTAATGGCCAGTAGTGTATTTACAGATGAAGTAGTGTGATGGAATGGGGGTTGTGTTCTCTTTTTCTTAATTAGGGTGTGGTCTAGTTATTGCGCTAAAGAAAACTCTAAATATCGAAGGATATGGACACATTTAACGGCAACGTATACTGCGTACAGTATAGTAACAGTTCCGAGACGAATGTTTGGGCAATCATCAAAATGCTCCCTGTCATAAAACAGAATCTGTGAGGCGATGGTTTATGGACAATATTTCTGAAATGGACTGGCCTGCCCGAAATCTTCAAATGAGCCAAATGGAACCCTTCTGGTAAGAGTGAGAACGTCGACTTCGCTCCGGACCCAAGCGTCCAACATCTTTGGTTTCGGCTCCTGAAAAAGAATGAGCTGCCATTCCTCCAGAGACATTCAGACAACTCATTAAAAGTGTCCTCAGCAGAGTCGCGATATAGGCGGGATGTGGACACATTTCATATTAATTTCCACTAATAGGTGACTCCGTACTGTTGATGAAGCGATATACGCAGGAGGAAGCAATATACTTGATGTATCAGCACAGCATGGAATTCAACTTTTACACAACGACACAAGCTCAGCACAATAGGCTGTAGGGTGGTAGGACTGGACCAAGTGACATAAGGTAATAACCATCGACAGTTGCCAGGAACATTTATTTAGCACATTTAAACACGACATAACAAATAAAACCATCAACACATTTTTAAAATAACCACTTAGGTGAGAACAAGTTACTTCAAAATTTAAACATTCATAAACCACAGCACTTCTGGCCTATTACACATTTAGTGAAACGAGTTAATTATTTACTCAGAACTATGATCAACCTGAAGAACAATTTACTAAAATTTAACTAGGAAATGTAGTCTTTAGTTACTGCAGTGATTTGTATTGCCAAAGTAATTCAGAATACAGGGAACAACAAATCAGATACCGCGGCACACAACCATGTCTCTTAAATGGTAGACACCCTACAATGTAGGATATGAAATTTCATGTGACCAAGCAACCTCGTGGGATCCAACAAACTACGCCCAGAAGCGAACGCCCGCCCAATCAGCTGTTTCCAAAACGGGCTCGGCATGGACCCCCAAACGGGAGCAGCAACGGTCACGAATAGGCATGAAAAATCCCAGAACTAGTGAGTATCGACAACAGACTGACATCTGCCTTAAGTAACTAGAAACAATAATTCATTACAGGACATCACCTGTAGAATTAATCGTCCTATTAGTGAACATCAATTAAGCAGTACAAATCTATTATCTTATACGCGTAAGGTCAATTATACATTAAGCCGCGAGCGAACTAGATACACGGCCACCCGGCACGCGCGGGCAAAGGGGGAGGAAAATACACAACAGCACAAGCAGGACGCAACCCTGGACCCGCATCCGCTACCAAGACAAACAGCAGAAGTCCTGATAAAACGAAATCAAATGCAAGTAGCTAGCGTGCAGGCTAACGGTATATCGAGACCGCCCCCCCCCCCCCCCCCCCCCCCCGACGGAAAACACAAGGCGACGTACAGCAAATAGCCACACTTAAATTCGTGATTAAATCAGAATCAGTTACCACATCCACATACTGTCATTAAAGAAATTCTTGTACTTTCATTAATAGAATCAGTTTCAAACTATTTAAACACAATAACAACTGGCCTCTCAGTAATTTGTAAGAATTTATGAAACTACTCATTTCGAATCAGACACGTGTCTCTCAGACACACTATCACTTCAGATAGAAACGTAACAGTATTGTTATTGCAGTTCGCAGCAAAATATATCCATGGAAAATTTTATCCACGTATATCTATAGCAATTGGCCACCTTAACTTCGTCGTGTGGTATTAATACAATAACCAGATCGTATTAGTACAATAACTTAGACAAGGACCAGCCAAACTGTTTTCCATCGCCGGTCAGAGTGGCCGTGCGGTTCTAGGCGCTACAGTCTGGAACCGCGCGACCGCTACGGTCGCAGGTTCGAATCCTGCCTCGGGCATGGATGTGTGTGATGTCCTTAGGTTAGTTAGGTTTAAGTAGTTCTAAGTTCTAGGGGACTGATGACCACAGATGTTAAGTCCCATAGTGCTCAGAGCCATTTTGCTATCGAAAATGTTGTTAAGATATTCTGAATCGTTTATGAAGAATCACAGATGACAACGTTATGAGGGTATTCTGCGTATGGACCTTTCTTTCGATAATAGAGATGGTATAACCGTATTTGTAGCCGTTGTCACTAATGCAAGTTTGCTGGTTGCGAAGAAATTTTGACCTCCAGTATGGAGACGTTTCGCTGATTTTCTGGATTAAATTCCACATTCTTCCAGCGTTGCATGGACTGACAGCATGTGAAATCTAATGGCAATTCGTCCATCGAATGAGGACGTTAAGCTCACCGGTGCCTAGAGATTCCTAGAGAGGAGTAGGTATGTGGCGGCAGCGGGTTTCCACCTCTCCCTTTCCTTCTTCCACAACATGACAGGCACAACCACACCTTACAGTCTGTACGTCGATGCAGACTTGTCATTCAGTGTAGGTCGGACGAAGATAACGACAAACTACTTCATCTAGCACAGAACAGCAATACGAGATTATACTCCAAAGGTTATTTCCTGAAAACGAGACTGACTTCGATTATGTCAGGTGGTGCGGTTGGGAAGGTGTTTGAGTCATACTGGTTCTGGTCATGTGATGCCACTGCCACACAGGCAGAACCGTTCTACTCTAATCTTCAGCAATACTTTCTAGGTTCATCGATAAAATCATGAGTAGTGCACTGTGTCTGTTATTATTCTTTAAATGGCCTTATTTCTTCGTGGCAATTATATTTTTTGCTCTTACTTACTCTCAAACTGTCATTAAATAACGTATGTTACGAACTTGTTCACGAGATAGGATGTAACTTAGTCGACAATTGTGACCAGTGGGGACGAATTTTGTAAAATAGGATACTCAGTATGTTCAATATGCATATCGATGAATTGGTAGCCACGTAATACAAGGTGGTGAGAAGTGAGAAAGCCATGTTACTTAGAGCACCCTCTTCATTTATATGATATGTGGAATAATACTCCGCTACGGTCGCAGGTTCGAATCCTGCCTCGGGCATGGATGTGTGTGATGTCCTTAGGTTAGTTAGGTTTAAGTAGTTCTAAGTTCTAGGGGACTGATGACCTCAGATGTTAAGTCCCATAGTGCTCAGAGCCAGTTGAACCAGTTGTTAAGTCCCATAGTGATTGGAGCTATTTGAACCATTTGAATAATACTCACTCATAGACACAAAGAATACTTTTTATATATGGTGTCTGTTCTATCGGACTTGTCCGAAAGAACAGACACGACACATATAATTACGGTGAGGACAGCCAATGATTCCTTCCTGCAGATGCACACCATGCTCGAAGTCTTACGGGAATCGACGCAATACCGCGAGTATGAGCATAATGGACAAGGGGCACTACATTAGTAGCATGTGGTAAGTTGAGAATTTGGGTTTGACACGAGGTTTGCTAAGTCCGAGCAGCTACGGTGACCACTACGTCGGGAAGGCGTAATGGTCAGCGCATCCGCCTAGCAAGCAGCAGATTTGCATTTGAATCATAGTCCGGCACAAAAGTTCAACTTTCTTCATTGATTTGAATCAGTACCCATAGGCAGCTAATTCTTTAATTCCTTTGTGTATTGAAAGTATACTTTGACTTGAAACAAGTAATAAAGACCATCTTCAGCTTCACTGTTCAGTCTTCCTAAACACATTTCTTGAAGTAACTGGACAGCCTAACAATGAATTTGCTTCCTTATGAAATGTGTCGCTAGCAGTCTGTAACCATTTAAAAACAATGGTGTAGTGTTTCATAGTAATACGGAAAAACTAGTAGATACTGCAGAGAGTGCCTGGCAGGTAGACACCAATGTCTGCAAACCTCGATCAGTCACTACACAGAACATTGAGGCTTTGAAGGCCTGTAGCTTTGTCACCTCGATCGTCTAACGCAACCCTCCGATCCCCCCGCATATTTCTGGGAGTGTGATTCATGAAACACCAGGCCAATAACGCGAGGATCTGCCACGTGAAATCGTTCGTACTATGCCAAATATTTTTGAACGTGAGCTTAAGACGATGACACCCAAGTTACGTAGGTGTTGCAGTGGGAACACTTCCTGTAACTTTGTTTGTTTTCGTTCAGTATTAGTCTATTCAATCATTCCTCCTTTTCTAGCTTGTTTTATGTACTTTTGTAGTAGATATTAATGTTTGTATGTGAGTTTCGTTTCCTTTGCCTTTAAGGAGGACATCTTTCCGGCTGTGGTGTTTCTTACCCTCCTCAGTCCTTATGCAGCACCGTTACTACATCCAACTTCTAATTTTTTTAGTTCTGGGATTAAACTAAACTCGCTGTTCCTGATTGTGGGGTATGTTGTTGTTGTTGTGGTCTTCAGTCCTAAGACTGGTTTGCCATGCTACTCTATCCTGTGCAAGCTTCTTCATCTCCCAGTACCTACGCCAACCTACATCCTTCTGAATCTGTTTAGTGTATTCATATCTTGGTCTCCCTCTACGATTTTTACCCTCCACGCTGCCCTCCAGCACTAAATTGGTGATCCCTTGATGCCTCAGAACATGTCCTACGTACCGAGCCCTCCTTCTAGTCAAGTTGTGTCACAAATTTCTCTTCTCCCCAATTCCATTCAACACCTCCACATTAGTCAAGTGATCTACCAATCTAATCTTCAGCATTCTTCGGTAGCACCACATTTCGAAAGCTTCTATTCTCTTCTTGTCCAAACTATTTATCGTCCACGTTTCACTTCCATACATGGCTAGCCGGCCGGTGTGGCCAAGCGGTTAAAGGCGCTACAGTCTGGAACCTCGTGACCGCTACGGTCGCAGGTTCGAATCCTGCCTCGGGCATGGATGTGTGTGATGTTCTTAGGTTAGTTAGGTTTAAAGTAGTTCTAAGTTCTAGGGGACTGATGACCTTAGAAGCTAAGTCCCATAGTGCTCAGAGCCATTTGAACCATACATGGCTACACTCCATTCAAATATTTTCGAAATCGACTTCCTGACAAATCTATACTTGATGTTAACAAACTTCTCTTCTTCAGAAACGCTTTCCTTGCCATTGCCAGTTTACATTTTACATCCTCTTTACTTCGACGATCATCAGTTATTTCGTTCCCTAAATAGCAAAACTCCTTTACTACTTTAAGTGTCTCATTTCCTAATCTAATTCCCTCAGCATCACCCGAGTTGACTACATTCCAGTATCCTCGTTTTGCTTTTGTTGATGTTCATCTTATAACCTCCTTTCAAGACACTGTTCATTCCGTTGAATTGCTCTTCCAGGTAGTTTACTGTCTCTGACAGAATTACAGTATCATCGGCGAACCTCAAAGTTTTTATTTCTTGTCCGCGGATTTTAATTCCTACTCCGAATTTTTCTTTTGTTTCCTTTACTGCCCACTCAATATACAGATTGAATAACATCGGGGATAGGCTACAACCCTATCTCACTCCCTTTCCAACCACTGCTTCCCTTTCATGCCCCTCGACTCTTATAACTGCCATCTAGTTTCTGTACAAATCGTAAATAGTCTTTCGTTCCCTGTATTTTACCCCTACCATCTTAAGAATTTGAAAAAGAGTATTCCAGTTAACATTGTGAAAAGCTTTCCCTAAGTCTACAAATGCTAGAATAGTAGGTTTGCCTTTCCTTAATCTTTCTCCGGTCGGCCCTTGCTTTCAGCCGTTCGCAGTACCAGCACAGCAAGGCCGTTTTGGTTAGTGTTACAAGGCCAGATCACTCAATCATCGAGACTGTTGCCCCTGCAACTACTGAAAAGGCTGCTGCCTCTCTTCAGAACCACACGTTTGTCTGGCCTCTCAACAGATAGCCCTCCATTGTGGTTGCACCTACGGTACGGCTATCTGTATCGCTGAGGCACGCAAACCTCCCCACTAACGGCAAGGTCCATGGTTCATTGGGGGGGGGGGGGGGGGGGGGGATAATTTAATAATTTACACCATGTCCTTTCCGTGGGTCACTTGCTTTCGATTCTGCATGTCTTTAGTAGGCTGCAACATATACTTGAATAAGTTGAAAAAAAAACTTAATTTTTGTAATTTGAGATAAGCCGGTCGTTGTGGTCGAGCGGTTCTAGGCGCCTGAGTCTGGAACCGCGTGACCGCTACGGTCGCAGGTTCGAATCCTGCCTCGGGCGTGGATGTGTGTGATGTCCTTAGGTTAGTTGGGTTTAAGTAGTTCTATGTTCTTGGAGACTGATGGCCTCAGGTGTTAAGTCCCATAGTGCTCAGAGCCATTTGAACCAGCACGTAACGTACATCATGTGATACGAACCGTAGACGTTATATTTAGGTGATGGTCATAAAATTTTGACCGTACAGAGTAGACGATCTGGGTCACTGCGAATATGCTCCTTCCGGAATAGCCATTTGAAATTTCTGATAAAGATTGCAGCACATAAAAAGTGAATGCCATCATTCTAAATTGAAATTTTAAAGAAATGTTAATCTTGTATCATACGGCCGGCTAGAGACCAAAATATGAATAGTGTGCCAAGGCACAGATCTCTCCCCTGTATAATCGAAGTGTGCTGTCACCATGATTTCACTACACACTACTATTGCGAACACAGGACCGCAGCTGTGGTTATGCGAGAGTGTAAATAACGGTAATGTCTTTTATTACAGTCGTTTCGTCCAACGTTCCAGAATTTTTTTACCGGTTGTACATGGCGACTCACAAACTATGGTGGATTTTGTATACCTCTGCATCTACTTACACACTCCGCAAGCTACCCTAAGGTGCGTGGCGGAGGGTATCCTGTACCACTACCGGTCGTTTTGCTTTCTGTTCCACTCGCAGACTTAGGGAAAAACGACAGTCTGTAAGCCTCCGTACGAGCCCTAATATCTCTAACCTTATTTTCATGTTCTTTACGCGAAATGTACGTTGGCGACAGTAGACTCGCTCTGCAGTCAACATCAAATGCCGATTCTCTAAATTTTCTCAGTAGTGCTCCCCGAATAGTATGTCTTTTTCCGTCCAGTGATTCCCATTTGAGTTCCCGAAGTATTTTCCTGCTGTAGACAGCGGGTGCCGAATGTGCGGCTTTACCCACCTCAGACGTTTCCGGTCAAATCGGGATCGCATTCACGTGGGTGGGCCCTCACATAAGCAACTGACAAATGTCCTGTGTTAAATGTGGCCTATAATTTCTAGAATTGCTTGCCGCTGCCGACACTCTTATTTTTCGTGCTATTTCATTCTTCCTACACTAGTCGCTAAATATGAAAACTCATGTGTAAAAATATAAACGCTTCTATTACAACGTTACTGTGCATAGCCTCCTGCTGCATCATACATCAAACGCACGTCTGTAAATTTCTGTAACAAGTAATATTCCAAGTAATACGGCGTGTCATAAATAGTAAACGGTGGTAAATAACTCTAGGGATATACGCAGTTCAAATACACGTGTTTGACGCGCATCGTTCGTTGGAGACGTTAAATCGACCGAAAGATTCGTTTACGGTCATGTCTTCCTTGCCTCAAAATATAGGGTGTCTCAAAAGGTACGGTACAACTTTAATGTGTTATAGCATCCAAACTGATTAAGGTATTCACACCATGTTTGGTTTATGTGACACACTATCTCACAAATTTTTTATGCCTTTCAGTCAGTTTCAACATATGCGCCTTTGGTGGCACGCACAACATCCAGTCTCTGTTTTCAAACTCTATTCATACTCGGCACTACCTATCCACATCAGCTGCGGAAATGGTTGCAACAATTCCGTTCTTTAAACGACTGGTGTGGTTTACATGCGTTTGTTGAACTCTGTCCTTGACACACTCTCATAGAAAGAAGTCCATCGGTGTGATGTCAGGTTCAGTCCGGAACCGCGCGACTGCTACGGTCGAATCCTGCATCGGCCATGGATGTGTGTGATGTCCTTAGGTTGGTAAGGTTTAAGCAGTTCTAAGTTATAGGGGACTGATGACCTCAGATGTTAAGTCCCATAGTGCTCAGAGCCATTTGAACCAATTTTTTGTGATGTCAGGTGACCTACGAGGCCACCTCTGCCTATCCAGCGATCAGAAAACACCCTGGTCTAGAACACCTCGCACAGTCCGAACCCAATGTGGCGTCACATCAAATTGTTGGAAAATGACTGTGTCTTGGCGGTTAGCCAACTGTGGAAACGAAAATAGCTGCAGCATATCAAGGTAAGTGCTAGGATAAACTTTTTATTTTATTTATTTATTTATTTTTTTATCTGAGAAATGAGTGGTCTCACAATGCGATTACCCATCAAACAATACCAAACATTCACTTTCAGGGAGTCAAATGGTTCAAATGGCTCTGAGCACTATGGGACTCAACTGCTGTGGTCATAAGTCCCCTAGAACTTAGAACTACTTAAACCTAACTAACCTAAGGACAGCACACAACACCCAGCCATCTCGAGGCAGAGAAAATCCTTGACCCCGCCGGGAATCGAACCCGGGAACGCGTGCGTGGGAAGCGAGAACGCTACCGCACGACCACGAGATGCGGGCTTCAGGGAGTCACATCAACATTTCCTGTCTGCATAAAATTCCCCTACCACCGGCCTATCAGTATCAGCGTGGGTGGATGCTTCCTACACTGTTTTTGGAAGGTCCTTTGAAACTGCGTGTCCGATTTGGCTTGAATAAACCATCCACATACTGAGGCTTTCGTGAACCTCTGTCATTATGTTTCTTTCACTACACTCTGGATCACATCCAAACAAAACTTTGTGAGTTTCTCTGTCACGTAAGTTAAATATGGCCTGAATATCTTCATTAGTCTGGGTGCTACAACACACTGAAGTTATAGTGTACGTTTTGCGACACCCTGTAGTTTAGAATTCTTTACCACCCTCATACCTTTGACCCTAATGTTTTGGATCACAGTACACTATTTAAGTGTGATACTGATATGAAATCAAAGCCCTCGTGGAAATGGAGAATATGTAACAACTAAGGTGCCGGTAATGAGCTAATATAATATTGTATACAGCAACTGGCACATTTCGCGTCAGATTGAGATATATGCAGCGTGATGGATATAGCATGAAAGAGGCGTTGTTTCCTACTACTGCGTAGGCAAATAAGGACGCAGACGGAAATGAAACACGGTGACCCTGCAGACCTTCACTTAATGTATGAATACCTGAGCGCAATGGACGAGCTGCTGAACGCATGAATGGAGAACGCTTCCCGGACAGACATCACTCGCACCACAGTTCGTTTGCACGTCTACTTCGAAATTTGCGCAAGTACAGGTCATTAAGAAGTGGCAGGGCTAGTAAAGGCAGATCACGGTCGGCGCGTTCCATCGTTAGGGAAGAAAGCGTGTTGGATGCCTTGAAAACTTATCCAAGTACCAGCATACGTGTCGTTGTCTCGAACGCACGAATATATCGTAGTAGCGTCCAGCGTATTATGAACGCCAAGTCCTTACATACCTTTAATCTCCGAAGGATGTGGTCATTGCACCGGAATGACCATCGTGCACGTGTACTTTTCGCACAGTGGTTTCAGCAACAAAGTGGCCAAGATGTGAATTTCCCAAATTACGTGTTGTTCACTGATGAGGCCACATTCACTAGCGATAGCATCACCACATTGTGCATTTGTGGGTACCATAAAGCCTCCACGCGAATTGTCAGGCCTTTCTGGAACAGGTCCTTCCCGGAATGATTGTAGATATTCCAGCAAATGCGAGGCGCAGCATGTGGGTTAAACATCTTAGGGTGTCCGCTCATTTTGGACTGGCTTTTCGTAGGCTTTTGAACAAGTAATTTCCGCAGAGATTGACTGAGCGTGGTGGACCGGTTCCTTGGCCCCACGTTCACCGGATTTCTCGAGGCTTGATTTCTTTCTGTGGGGATCAGTAGACTGTGTCATGTATAGCGATCCTGTGGAGTCTGAAACGGATCTCGTCGCAAGAATCGTTTGCGCAGTTGCCACAAAAAGAAACTTCCGGTGTGGTCGAGCATGTCCGGCAGTCAATGGTCCATAATAGTCAGGTATGCGTGGCGTCTAATTGTGCAGACTTCGAGCCTCTGTTGTAACATTACAGCTTGTAAGGAATCCGTGATCCCACGAACACAGGTATTAGTATCCGACACCCAGGTCTATAGCAGACAGGAGTCGATTGTCGAGCGCTGCAGGAGGCAGTGAGATATGCGTCGGCTGAAAGCAGTACTGGGAAGACTCGCACAGAGATAAATAAGAATGGCGGTCGAGCTGAGTACGGTGTCAATGGCGGATGTGCCGAGCGAGGAGTAAATTGTAAATTCACCGGATGTGACAGAAGAGCGCGTCCCCTTATAATCGTGGGGTTGACCCTCATCAATACCGATTCGCGAGTGACATAAAACCAAAAGTGACAAGTGCCGAGTTACGTGTTTCGCGTCAACCGCGTCGGCCTGCAACAACCATGGATTGCAGTGAGGATTGTTGTGAATGTTAACCATCATCATGGCGTGTGACGAAGTACTTAAAATCAGCAACCAATAAAAGACATAACCGTAATTAAACATATGAGACGAAGGTAGCAACTGCCTCAGAATTACATATCAGTTCGTATATCGCAACCTTTGTGGTCTTTAATAATAGAAAAACTTTCAATCATTAACTATTCCGTCTGAGAACAGCCGCACTCTGCTGAGACACCCCCGAAACCACAGCAGAAAAACCGATGGCCTTTCATCCATTACGTACACGGTCATATATTCATAATAATTAACTGTTTGGCGGCTTCGGTAAATCACACAAAACCCAATAAAGGATTAACGGGGGTGTTCCAAGCTGTATTCAAGTGGTTCACCATGTGCACTTATTATGCCCAACAAATGTTTCAAAATTTTCAAAATCTGTGTGAAATCTTATGGGACTTAACTGCTAAGGTCATCAGTCACTAAGCTTACACACTACTTAACCTAAATTATCCTAAGGACAAACACAGACACACATGCCCCAGGGAGGACTCGAACATCCGCCGGGATCAGCCGCACAGTCCATGACTGCAGCGCCCTCGACCACTCGGCTAATACCGCGCGGCTGCTTCAAATGAATCACTCTTTTATTTCATTTCCGATCTTTGACCTCTGCTACTACACTGACGGAAAAAAATCACAGTACCAATAAGGAGTTGTGTGACATTAACGAAAGTTGGTAGGCGTGTTTCTACATCTGCAAGACGATGTCTGTTCAAATTTCGTGCCAGTCGCATAAGACTGGCGCTAGTAGCGCCACTATGAGGATATAATCAGGTTTGTTTAAGTAAATGCTGTACCGATCGTGAGAGTTAATTACCTTTGAGGTTGAACGTGGTGAGTTAACCCGCCAGGGTAGCCGAGAGCTCTAATGCGCTGCTTCCTGGACTCGGGTAGGCGCGCCGGCCCCGGGTCGAATCCGCCCAGCGGATTAGCGATGAGGGCCTGGATGTGGTTTTTAGGCGGTTTTCCACATCCCACTAGGTGAATACCGGGCTGGTCCCCACGTTCCGCCTCAGTTACACGACTCACAGACATTTGAAAACGTTCGCACTATTTCATGACTTACACTGGACGTAGACAGCTGGAGTACACTTCTTCCACCCCAGGGGGTTCGTGGTGGCGTCAGGAAGGGCAGCCCGTATCTCGTGGTTGTGCGGTAGCGTTCTCGCTTCCCACGCCCGGGTTCCCGGGTTCGATTCCCGGCGGGGTCAGGGATTTTCTCTGCCTCGTGATGGCTGGGTGTTGTGTGCTGTCCTTAGGTTAGTTAGGTTTAAGTAGTTCTAAGTTCTAGGGGACTGATGACCATAGCTGTTAAGTCCCATAGTGCTCAGAGCCATTTCAACCATTTCATTTCAGGAAGGGCATCCGCCTACCCTCTGCCATTAACACTGCCAAATCCGAAATAACAAAGCGGACCCCTCGTTGGAGGAGGACAAAGGCCCCGAGGAAGAATATTTGACGTGGTGGGTTAATGTTAGCCAAGAATACGTTTAAGGCGACAAAGACGCCTTTATCAACAACTCACTGAGTTGGTCGTGTAATAGGGCTATGGGAAGCAGAATGATCGTTCTGCGATACTGCGGAAGGACTTGGCAGAAGTGCAGCCACTGTAGATGACTGCTGGTCGCGGTAGTTACGAGGATGACCGGCATCTGGACGCAAAGAGGGTGGACCAAAGTGTTCAGTGAATGGCTCTGGCGCATAGTACAGCATTTGCAGCAGCAATTTGAGCAGCAGTTGGCACGGGAGTGACACGAACTGTTACAAATCGGTTTCTTCAATGACAGCTCCGAGCCAAACATCCTACAGCGTGCATTCCACTGACCCCAAACCATCGCGGTTTGCGATTTCAGTGGTGTCAAGATAGATCAGAATGGAGGCATGTTGTGTTTTCTGATGAAAGCTGGGTCTGCTTCGGTGCCAGTGATGGCCGTGTATTGGTTAGGAGACCAGCTGAGGGCCTGCAGCCAACTTGTCTGCGTGCTAGACACACTGGACCTGCACCTGGAGTTATGGTCTGGGGTGCGATTTCATATGACAGCAGGACCACTCTATTGGATATCCGATGCACATTGACTGCAAAATTGTACGTCAATCTGTTGATTTGACCTTATTGGGCCGTTCATGAACAACATCCCAGAGGATATTTTGCAATAGAATAACGCTCGCCCACATACTGTTGTTTTAACACAACATGCTCTAACGAGTGTCGACTTGTTGCCTTGACCTGCTCGATCATCAGGTCTGTCTCCAGTCGAGCACATATGGGACATCACCGGGCGACAACTCCAGAGTCACCCACAAGCAGCATTAGCCGTTCCTGTACTGACAGACCAACATGCATGGAACTCCATCCGACAAACAGACATCCAGCACCCGTACAACACAATGCCAATGCATGCACTTTTGCGTGGCTACATTCAACATTCTGGCAGTTAAACAGATTGTTAATGTACCAGCATTTCATTTTTGCATTGGCTTATCTCGCGCCTGCATTAGCCTGTATCTTGTAACGCTAATCATTTGAGTTACATATGTTACCTAGATAGACTTATTCCGAATTTTTTTTACTCTACAGGGTGGTCCATTGATAGTGACCGGGCCAAATATTTCACGAAAAAAGCGTCAAACGAAAAATCTACAAAGAACGAAACTTGTCTAGCTTGAAGGGGGAAACCAGATGGCGCTATGGTTGGCCCGCTAGATGGCGCTATCATAGGTCAAACGGATATCAACTGCGTTTCTTAAAATAGGAACCCCCATTTTTTATTACATATTCGTGTAGTACGTAAAGAAATGTGAATGTTTTAGTTAGACCACTTTTTTCGCTTTGTGATACATGGCGCTGTAATAGTCACAAACATATGGCTTACACTTTTAGACGAACAGTTGGTAACAGGTAGGTTTCTTTAATTAAAATACAGAACGTAGGGACGTTTGAAGATTTTATTTCGGTTGTTCCATTGTGATAAGTGTACCTTTATGAACTTATTATTTATGAGAACGCATGCTGTTACAGCGTGATTACCTGTAAATACCACATTAATGCAACAAATGCTCAAAATGATGTCCGTCAACCTCAACGCATTTGGCAAAGCGTGTAACGACATTCCTCTCAACAGTGAGTAGTTCGTCTTCCGTAATGTTCGCACATGCATTGACAATGCCCAGACGCATGTTGTCAGGCGATGTCGGTGGATCACGATAGCAAATATCCTTCAAATTTCCCCACAGAAAGAAATCCAGGGACGTCAGATCCGATGAACGTGCGGGCCATGGTACGGTGCTTCGACGACCAATCCACCCGTCATGAAATATGCTATTCACTACCGCTTCAACCGCATGCGAGCTATGTGCCGGACATCCATTATGTTGGAATTACATCGCCATTCTGTCATGGAGTGAAACATCTTATAGTAACATCGATAGAACATTACGTAGGAAATCAGCATACATTGCACCATTTAGATTGACATCGATAAAATGGGGGCCAATTATCCTTCCTCTCATAATGGCACACCATAGATTAACCTGCCAAGGTCGCTGATGTTGCACTTGTCGCAGCCATCGTGAATTTTCCGTTGCCCAAGAGTGCATATTATGCCGGTTTACCGTACCACTGTTGGTGAATGACTCTTCATCGTTAAATAGAACGCGTGCGAAAAATCCGAAAAATCTGTCATCGTCCCGTAATTTCTCTTGTGCCCAGTGGCAGAACTGTACACGACGTTCAAAGTCGTCGCCATGCAATTCTTTGTGCATAGAAATATGGTACGGGTGCAATGGATGTTGATGTAACATTCTAGACACCGACGTTTTTGAGATTCCCGATTCTCGCGCAATTTGTCTGCTACTGATGTGTGGATTAGCCACGACAGCAGCTAAAACACCTACTTGGGCATCAACATTTGTTGCAGGTCGTGGTTGACGTTTCACCTGTGGCTGATCACTTCCTGTTTCCTTAAATAACGTAACTATCCGGCGAACGGTCCGGACACTTGGATCATGTCGTCCAGGACACCGAGCAGCATACATAGCACACGCCAGTTAGGCATTTTGATCACAATAGCCATACATCAACACGATATCGGCGTTTTCCGCAATTGGTAAACGGTCCATTTTAACACGGGTAATGTATCACGAAGCAAACACCGTCCGCACTGGTGGAATGTTATGTGAGACCACGTACTGATACGTTTGTGACTATTACAGCGCCATCCATCGCAAAGCGAAAAAAGTGGTCCAACTAAAACATTCATATTTCTTTACGTACTACACGAATATGTAATAGAAAATGGGGGTTCCTATTGAAAAAAAAACGCAGTTGATATGCGTTTGACCTATGGTAGCGCCATCTAGCGGGCCAACCATAGCGCCATCTGATTTCCCCCTTCAAGCTAGACGAGTTTCGTTCTTTGTAGGTTTTTCGTTTGACGCTTATTTCGTGAGATATTTGGCTCGGTCACGATCAATGGACCGCCCTGTATATGTTATCTTTTGGCGTTGCGATATTTTTTCCGTTAGTGTATCTACCACTGACGTTTGCGGCCGTGGGATGGTATGCAGTTCTGAGGCTTTATTACGGGCACCAACTGCCGTAGAAGTTGTCGCAACAGCTTGTATAGTGACGCAGCTGGCCGTTGGCAGCGGCGGGCGCGCAGTGCTGGGCCGCCGCCAGCGGCGCCTTTGCGGAACGCCGCGGGTCAGAGGTGAGCCTATCGCGCGGGCCCGGCGCCTGGCGGGGTGTGGCCGCGGCCGCCACCGCCGCTGTACACGTGGACGCGGCGTCCACCGGCGGCAGCGGCAGCGGCGGGCCTCGCCGCGCGCCCAGGAATGCCGTCGCGGTTCGCCCCGGCTCTGGCCGCACGCAGGGTGCAGCAGCGCCACCGGCGAACAAAGGCTCCGGTTCGGCCTTCTGCTCTTATCTCAACTGTCTGCCTTATGGGCTGGTACAGGACTGTACAGCATCACCATCCCGGTACGAACACCCCATTCTCCTAGCGCACCTTGTCTTACTGTAAAGCACTGTCATTCGTTACTTGCTTCCTCCTTGTCCTGCATCTTCAGCTACAGCTATACCTCGCAGGTCACTGTAGGTATGTAGTGAAGAGTTCTTGTGTACCACTGTCGCTTACCCCCTCCCCCCCCCCCCACCCGCCCAAGTCTCGTATCTCTCTAATTTTACCGTAGTGCTCTCTCGGCGAGTCCTACACAGTAGAAAGCAATAAACAGGGGCCACACTTGTCTCGACCATCCCAATAACTTTCCGGTCCATATACTCATTGCGAAATCTATCAAGCAATATTTTTTAGCTGACAGTGGACATTGTAATATTAGTAATTTTCGCCTCACAAACATTAATATACGCTCAATAGTGAACGCCTGATGGCCTAAAGTTATCGAACAATTGTAAAGTAAAAGAAATGAACCATCGCATAGCAGCGACAGAATCTATTATTCTTTATCTTTGCCGTTCTTGCGCGGTGCATGTAAATCTCTATGTACATGTATCGATTGTTGTTGTTGTTGTTGTTGTGGTCTTCAGTCCTGAGACTGGTTTTATGCAGCTCTCCATGCTACTCTATCCTGTGCAAGCCTGTTCATCTCCCAGTACCTACTGCAGCCTAAATCCTTCTGAATCTGCTTAGTGTATTCATCTCTTGGTCTCCCTCTACGATTTTTACCCTCCACGCCGCCCTTCAGTGCTAAATTTGTGATCCCTTGATGCCTCAGAACATGTCCTGCCAAACGGTTCCTTCTTTCTTTTTTTTTTTTTTTTTTTTTTTGCCAAGTTGTGCCACAAACTCCTCTTCTCCCCAATTCTATTCAACACTTCGTTATTAGTTATGTGATCTTGGAACACCACATTCCGAAAGCTTCTATTCTCTTCTTGTCCAAACTGTTTATCGTCCATGTTTCACTTCCATACATGGCTACACGCCAGACAATAATTTCAGAAACGACTTCGTGACACTTAAATCTATACTCGACGTTAACAAATTTCTCTTTTTCAGAAACGATTTCCTTGCCATTGCCAGTCTACACTTTATATCCTCTCTACTTCGACCATCATCAGTTATTTTACTCCCCAAATAGCAAAACTCCTTTACTACTTTAAGCGTCTCATTTCCTAATCTAATTCCCTCAGCATCACCCGACGTAATTCGACTACATTCCAGTATCCTCCTTTTGCTTTTGTTGGTGTTCATCTTATACCCTCCTTTCAAGACACTGTCCTTTCCGTTCAACTGCTCTTCCAAGTCCTTTGCTGTCTCTGACAGAATTACAATGTCATCGGCGAACCTCAAAGTTTTTATTTCTTCTCCATGGATTTTAATACCAAGTCCGAACTTTTCTTTCGTTTCCTTTACTGCTTGCTCAATATACAGATTGAATAGCATCGGGGAGAGGCTACAACCCTCCCTCACTCCCTTCCCAACCGCTGCTTTCCTTTCATGCCCCTCGACTCTTATAACTGCCATTTGCTTTCTGTACAAATTGTAAATAGCCTTTCGCTCCCTGTATTTTGCCCCTGCCACCTTCAGAATTTTAAAGACAGTATTCCAGTCAACATTGTCAAAAGCTTTCTCTAACTCTAGAAATGTAGGTTTGCCTTTCCTTAATCTTTCTTCTAAGATAAGTCGTAGGGTCAGTATTGCCTCACGTGTCCCAACATTTCTACGGAATCCAAACTGGTCTTCCCTGAGGTCGATTAATGATGTAAAAAAGAATTCTGTTGTTTCAAGACAAATGAGGCACTCGGCGCCTCACCTTTTACTGTTTGTATTCCATGAAAGGCGGACGCGGACTTGCTACGTTCCGCATCGGTATTTTATATTTTATGTGAAAATATTCAGTAAATAAGCTAATTGTTATTTTTCCAATCAGAAAATATGTAGTTTCTTGTAATTGGTTACGAACAGATAGCATCAAGAGTACATTTTGACTGTTGTGTATAAAGTATTTAACCACAATGGTCATCTATTGTAATTTAATATGAAAAGGTACGTAGCATTAAAAAAACGTGTGTTAAAGATAAGTGTGCTGATTTTAGTAAATTAACCTGGATGATTTCCATCTCCTTATTTACTTGAATGTTAATTATTTTGTGTTTGTTCATCACCAGAAATTACGATCACGCTGATGGGCTGATCGCAGCATGAGGCAGAAGGAACATCATCGTTTTCCTATTATTTCTGAATCAACTCTTTTTTTAATTGTGTAGTATTGCATTTCTTTTAAAGTCTATTAATCTTCTGGTCCCTTAGTGTTGTTCCGGTTATGACTACATCACGACTATAAAAATGCACAGAAATGATAATGTTTCTTTGGAACCATCTGAAATAAATCAATATGCTGCTGTTATTCAGGTATTTAATGCTCAACGTATGTTATTGTAACAGTGTAATCAATCCCTGATTCTGTTGCCAAGTGGCCCCCCGAAATATTCACTTTTTCGACATTTTTCAGAAAAAAATATAAAATAACAATTCTTTTTCTTTTCGCCCCCCAAGAGCAACGCTACAACATCAACCAGCGAAATTGCCTTTTTCGTGTCTTTGTTCGTTACGAATATATAAACAGCAGTATGTCTTTCCCGAATAGTTCCATACCTTTTTTATTCGCTTGAAGCTTTGTATGAGTACAATCTACACCAACGAAGACAAGATAGAAATGCAACTCAACTATGGCGAATGTGACTGACCAGAACACTAAATGCAATAATATTTTCTTATTTATAATATCGGTGCATATACAGGGTGGCCCAAAAAGGATGGTCACATTTTAAATAACTATAACTCCATCAGTTTTACAAATTAATTTTATTCAATTACGTAACTAAATGCTCCCAGGCACCCAATTACAAGAACTAACCACAAAAAATCATGTACGGAAAATGACTTCCGGAAGATGGTGTCCTTCCTCGGTGATGCATTCCACAAGTCTTTCCTCGAAATTTTCCATCACTTTCACTACTGTTTCTTCTTGAATTGCCATAATTTCCGCACTGATTGCCTCCTTCAGATCAATTAAGTTTCGGGGCTTCTTTACGTAGACTTTTGACTTTAGGTATCCCCAAAGAAAAAAATCACAGGCTGAGAGGTCAGGTGATCTCGCGGGCCAGTGGACATCTCCAAAACGCGAGATGATGTGGTGGGGGAACATCCGCCTTAAAACACACTTGGAGTCATTGGCTGTGTGGGCTGTGGCCCCGTCCTGTTGAAACCAAATTCGATCTCGATTTACATGTAACTCTCGCAGTTTCGGCACCAAAAAGCTACGTAGCATGTTAACGTAACGTTTCGAGTTCACTGTGACTGTAGCGTTGTTCTCCTCAAAAAAATAAGGACCAACAATCCCCAATCTTGAAATTCCACACCAGACTGTTACCTTAGCACTATGAAGAGGCTTTTGGTGCAATTCTCTGGGATTATCTGCTGCCCAATACCTGCAGTTTTGTTTATTGACATAGCCGTCTAAATGGAAATGGGCTTCATCTGACATAAGAAGCACAACATCATTATTAGAGTACAAAATGTCAAGCATTGATTCACAAAATCGTCTTCGCTGCTCAAAATCACGATCATACAGCTTTTGCGTGATCATAATTTTGTATGGGTGAAACTGTAACTCACGGCTTAAAATACGCTGCAACGAACTACGGCTGAGGCCTAAAGTTTGAGCACGACGCCTAGTGGAACGACGCGGGCTTTGCAGCACTGACGCTCTAACATCATCAATGTTCTGTGGAGTAACTGCCGTACGTGTACGCCCTGTAGATTTACCACTTTTGACAGACCCTGTTGTCCGGAATGCAGTCACCCAACGTGATATGGATCTGCGATCGGGAATGGGTCCATCACGCGCTACACCAAAACGTTGTCGAAACAATCGTTGCACAGTAATAAACGATTCATCATTTCTGAAAAACTGTTCCACAGCAAAAACACGATGCTCGACCGTCCACTGCGCCATCTCGTGGCAAACTGAGTGTAATGGCCGACTTGCAGACGGCCGGCAGTGGTCCCCCCTCCTCACCTTTCAATGGTACTACGCAGTTCAAATCCGACCATCCTTTTTGGGCCACCCAGTACTTCAGTACTGATCGATGACGAGCATTCCTATCTTCTCTGTATTCGTGTACATTGTAGTCATACAAACCTTCAACTGAAGACAGTTGACTGTATGGCTGGTGCGCACTTTTCTTGTGTTACCACTGTTTTTTTTTTTTTGTCAACTCACTCCAACTGTACTAGTTACATTACCCCGGGTGCATTCATTGTGTACCAGTAGAAGAGAGTCCATGCCAGTTCTGTGTTAAGTTTTTTATCTACACATTAGCCTCTGGACCGATTCCAAACAACCTTGCTACGCATATCACTTACTCTCTGGAAGCAGTAGTTGTGGGTGTAAGAACCATCTATCAAAGGGATGGAGGTCCACAATAAGCAAGTAGCCATGCTTTATTTATCCAGAATTTGAGAATGTGAGCACTTAGTGTCTTGGAACAAACTTCACTCATAATTTCAAACCTTTAAAAAACTATTTCTCGCTGACAATACTCAAAAAATGATGAAACGTACATTGTCGCTGTTTATGCAGTACAACTGTCGCGTCAGGCATGACTTTTCATTTATTACTAATTTACTACTAACTGCATTCGCAACATATTCTGCAGACAGTATTCACATAGTGTGCCACTGAATGTACTGCACCTGGAAAATTATCTCATTTGACGACACACAGTTCAGGAGATATGACGTCATAAACACTGAGCTGAGGGCGAAATTCGCAAGAGATACAGTTGAAATATATGTACAAATAACGTGTGAAATACGTTAAATATATGTGAGATGTGCGTACGCGGGCAAAGCCACGGGTAAAAGGCTTCTCTTAACCCACTGCATCGATTTCAATCAAACTTCGTACACCTACTACTTACTATCTGGAAAGAAATAGTGTGGGGGTAAGAGCTAACCGCCAATATTTCGACAGGAGCACATCCTGCCATTTTCAAGGCATAAGCGCAGCAAGTAAGCGCTGTGCAAGGGAATTTACCACCTTGATTTCCTGAGAAACAAATAGCCTCCAAATTACTTTTAAACCTGAAGATTTCTCTTCGTTAAGAACGTTACATGCTGTATTCTGTTTCCTAATAATGCTTCAATCCATTCCTAAATCAGGTCTAATACTTCGTGCGCTCGTATTTTATTCATTAGGTGGTTCTGCGGAACTGTGTCGCTCGTCTTCCGACAGTCAGGGATCACGGCATCAACGCGGTCACCGATATCTTCCGAATTCTGCGTCTCGTGTACGAACAGAGTTCTAGATATCTGAAAATTGGTTGAGCAGGAACCGCATCGTAACCTCCGTCATGTTTCAGCCTTCCGCCATGTTGTCCATTTTAGTCTTCTAACTAAAGCAGCTGGCTGATGTCCACTTTGCTGGTGAATCTCTGACGTTAACTGCAAAGCTATTGTAGCTATTGCATCTAACACAATGGCAACAGACAGAGTTCACATGAAAACATCGTCCACTCAATAAAACATTCGCGGTGTAAATCACACAAATGTTACTATGAGACTTCAGTGGTAAAAATAATAATGAATAAAAAATAGACAACCTCGCGTAGCTCGCGGCCTGGTACGAGCCGATTCTAATTGACGCCATTTGGACGCCTATCACGCCATGTGTCTTAAGAGTAACTGTCTCGTGCAGGTGACTGCTGTAATTGTGCCTATATTATGTTGTGTTTGTATTATTGTTGTTGTTGATGATGACTATGTTCTTATTGTTACTGATGATGATGAGGAGGAGTTGAGGGAGAAGGCGAAACCTGGTATCGGCAAACAGCCCACTTCTCTCTGGTAGCCCTAAAGGTGCGGCCGAGCTTAACGACCCCAATCAGTGGACTGATCACCATCAGCAGTGTCACAGCCCTCACGCATTGAGATACTCCGCAGAGGTTTGTACATGTTGCAAGCTGTGGTGATGGGAAACCACAGACCAGCATCACTGTTCTAGCTATCAAACTCCGAGTCTAGCGTCCTCGCAGAACCGTGTGTTCGCTGCTGAAACCCACAATTAGAGCGAAAACGTGTAAGAGAGTGCTTTGATACCCTACTGCAGTGCGTGATTGCTCGCGGACCGTATAGTGCACGTAACTTGAGTCTTAGAGTTTTAGACTTGCGCTCAACACTGACTGCAACAGCTTAGTCAAATCGTCAGCATAAAAAGTGCGATATAAATGTAGTTCTGTTGTTGTTCGAGGCGCACGTGTGCTAGGAAGCCACTTCATATTGGCAGAGACAATGGGGTAGACGTGCCACTAAGGGAGGGGCAGTGCGTTGCTTCTGGCACTTCCCCACGGGAAGCGAAAAAGTTTCCTGGAAGATCGCCGACATGCTACAGAGGGCATTATAAAACGATTCACGGAGGGAGATGGGCTGCGGCAACCTGGACGGCCTCGTATCTCTACGCTCTGCGACGGAGCTCCGATTGCGCGGGGATCCCACCGTAAGTGCGCTAAAAAATGGTTCAAATGGCTCTGAGCACTATGGGTTAGCCTGAAGATGAGGTATAACCCTCGAAACATGTCGCTAAATAAATAAGTAATACAATAGTTGACAAAGTTTGTGACTGGTAGCGGTAATTTACAAAAAAACCTTTACACAGATTTTCAAAACTTGACACTGTATGAGTGGGACAGAGGAAGTATGAACACTGAGGAACGTCAGAGACAGAGACAACAAATGAATCACATCATTCCCAGTAGGGTATGGTTCATTTTATGGCGGGACATGACCGCTACTCCCAACAGTTACAGTACAGGAAAGAGACCAACACATTTTGTTATCGTGGTGCTCTAAGGCGCCCCGAGAATTTGATTTTCAGACGCTCTCTTCAAGTGGGACGTAGGAGGCGTGAACCTCCTCAGGGCGCGATGCAGTTGTTAATCAGATATACCGATATCCTTACGTTACCAAATACTTTGACAGACGACGTATCTAGGCATATAAGTTCAGAGTAAATATAAAAAAAGACAGAAACATAGGTCTGAGATGGTTAACACGGAAGATATAGTGAGTCTGAAGATGAAAACGGCGAGGAAAATGTAAATAGATATCAGTAGTACCGATGGTGAGGGTGTAAGTTTTGAGACATGAATGCAAGTGACAGCGCCACGAATAAATACACAGATTTACATCGTCCATCGAAAATGTCCCGTGGCTGACTTTATTCATGTCTAAGCACTGACTACGGTGGCAGCTTTACCAATAATCGTTAACAACAGACGAGCATTCGACTAGTCAATTGCGAGTAGAACTTTTAAGTAGTGGGCTGCGGCCGTAGTGGGTTTCAGATGGCAATGGAGCAATGTCTCTAAATCATGTGTTCAACACATTCTGCAGAACGTTTTGAAGGAGAGAAAAGAGTGTGCCAATTTTGACCCCCGAACAAAACAAGCGTGAGCGCCGGTAGCGACTTGATTGAAATGAAATTCCTTTGTGGAGAAAATAAGCACGATTGATTAGACTTGGTGTTATCAATACAAACCTGCCACAAAATAACAAAATCGGAAATTCATATGGTGGGTTAACGCTTTGATGACCTAACCGAAATTCCGGCCAGTGTGACGCACGAGTTGAACAACATTCCAAAGAAGGACTTTTTTGACAGTTTCACATGGTTGTATCGATGTTCTGTGCTTTGTACTCAGGTGTGTGTGTGTGTGTGTGTGTGTGTGTGTGTGTGTGTGTGTGAGAGAGAGAGAGAGAGAGAGAGAGAGAGAGAGAGAGAGAGACTGTATAAAGCAACTAATGCGTTAAAACCATCGTCTTACATTCTCTCTATTTTTTATTAATCCAATTTCGAAACTTTTGGGCTGACAGGCTAAGAAGTAACATTGCTAGGTCAGCGAAGTCTTATTTCTCTTGTACAAATTACCTCCACAGTAGAAGCGCCTGTAGCTGTAGTTTAGTTACATAGAAACATGTTGCAAACTAGTAATACAGTAGTATGCTTTTCTGCACAAATATGTGATGATTCGAAGTTGTGCCGCGTCGCATAGTAACTGGACAATTAATTATATTACAATATTAAATGTAATTAATACACTCCTGGAAATTGAAATAAGAACACCGTGAATTCATTGTCCCAGGAAGGGGAAACTTTATTGACACATTCCTGGGGTCAGATACATCACATGATCACACTGACAGAATCACAGGCACATAGACACAGGCAACAGAGCATGCACAATGTCGGCACTAGTACAGTGTATATCCACCTTTCGCAGCAATGTAGGCTGCTATTCTCCCATGGAGACGATCGTAGAGATGCTGGATGTAGTCCTGTGGAACGGCTTGCCATGCCATTTCCACCTGGCGTCTCAGTTGGACCAGCGTTCGTACTGGACGTGCAGACCGCGTGAGACGACGCTTCATCCAGTCCCAAACATGCTCAATGGGGGACAGATCCGGAGATCTTGCTGGCCAGGGTAGTTGACTTACACCTTCTAGAGCACGTTGGGTGGCACGGGATACATGCGGATGTGCATTGTCCTGTTGGAACAGCAAGTTCCCTTGCCGGTCTAGGAATGGTAGAACGATGGGTTCGATGACGGTTTGGATGTACCGTGCACTATTCAGTGTCCCCTCGACGATCACCAGTGGTGTACGGCCAGTGTAGGAGATCGCTCCCCACACCATGATGCCGGGTGTTGGCCCTGTGTGCCTCGGTCGTATGCAGTCCTGATTGTGGCGCTCACCTGCACGGCCCCAAACACGCATACGACCATCATTGGCACCAAGGCAGAAGCGACTCTCATCGCTGAAGACGACACGTCTCCATTCGTCCCTCCATTCACGCCTGTCGCGACACCACTGGAGGCGGGCTGCACGATGTTGGGGCGTGAGCGGAAGACGGCCTAACGGTGTGCGGGACCGTAGCCCAGCTTCATGGAGACGGTTGCGAATGGTCCTCGCCGATACCCCAGGAGCAACAGTGTCCCTAATTTGCCGGGAAGTGGCGGTGCGGTCGCCTACGGCACTGCGTAGGATCCTACGGTCTTGGCGTGCATCCGTGCGTCGCTGCGGTCCGGTCCCAGGTCGACGGGCACGTGCACCTTCCGCCGACCACTGGCGACAACATCGATGTACTGTGGAGACCTCACGCCCCACGTGTTGAGCAATTCGGCGGTACGTCCACCCGGCCTCCCGCATGCCCACTATACGCCCTCGCTCAAAGTCCGTCAACTGCACATACGGTTCACGTCCACGCTGTCGCGGCATGCTACCAGTGTTAAAGACTGCGATGGAGCTCCGTATGCCACGGCAAACTGGCTGACACTGACGGCGGCGGTGCACAAATGCTGCGCAGCTAGCGCCATTCGACGGCCAACACCGCGGTTCCTGGTGTGTCCGCTGTGCCGTGCGTGTGATCATTGCTTGTACAGCCCTCTCGCAGTGTCCGGAGCAAGTATGGTGGGTCTTCCATTTCCAGGAGTGTAGTTGGTATCAAACAGATTATCTACGAAACCTGTAAGGAATTCTGCTGGCTATAGAGTTACCGAGTCACACATTAACCGGAGGGTTATGTTCACGAAAGTCATTGGATACCTCCTGATATCATGTCGGCCTTCTTTTTGCTCGGCGTAGTGCAGCAACTGGGCGTTGCATCGACTAAAGGCGGTGCACGATTTTGTGCACGAGTCGATCTCTCGATTCGACTGTCCAGAATGTTCTTCAAACCAATCACGAGCAACTGTGACCCGGTGACATGCTGCATTGTCATGCATAAAAATTCCATGAGTGTTGGGAACGTGAAGTCCAAGAATGGCTGCAAATGGTCTCTAAGTAACCGAAATAACCATTTACAGTCAATGATCGGTTCTGCTGGATCAGAGGACCCAGTCCATTCCATGTAGACACATCCCAAACCATTATGGAGCCACCACAATCTTGTATAGTGCCTTGTTGACAACTTGCGTCTTCGTGGGGTCTGTGCCACATTCTAACCCTACCACCAGCTCTTACCAACTGAAATCTGGACTTATCTGACCAGGACACCGTTTTCCAGTCGTCTATGGTTCATCCGATATGATCACGAACTCAGGAGAGGCTCTTCAGACGAGTCGTGCTCTTAGCAAAGGCACACGCACCGTCTGCTGCCATAGCCCACTAATGTCAAATTTCGCCACACTGCCATAACTGGTACGTTCGCCGTACGTCCCACATTGATTTCTGCGGACATTTCACGCTGTGTCTTGTCTGTTAGTACTGACAACTCTACATAAAAGCAGCTGCTCTCGGTCGTAAAGTGAAGGCCGTGGGCTACTGCGTTGTCCTTGTTGAACGTTGATGCCTGAAAGTTAGGATTCTCGCCACAATCTTCGTACTGTGGATCTCCGAATACTGAATTCCTTAACGATTTTCGAGATGGAATGTCCTATGCATCTAGGTCCAACTACTAATTCGTGTTCAAACTCTGTTAATCCCCATCGCGCTGCCATAATCACTTCGGATACCTAGCCACGTGAATCACCTGAGTCCAAATGACAGCTCCTACAATTCACTGCCCTTTTACACCTTGTGTACGCGATACTACCGCCATATGTGTAAGTGGGTATCGATATTTAATGACTTTTGTCACCTCATTGTCTACTACGACAATATAAACACAGATAATGTACTAAAAATACTATAATGTGGAAGGTATTCAATGCATGTATTCTACAACCTACTTTAGACGCACAAAAGGACAGATTTTCAGAAAGCATTAAATATATAAATAAATACACATAACCACGAAAAGCATTAAACGTTGATTGGAATACACTACGCTTGTCTTCTGGTAACAGAAACTTATGTTATCTGAGTGAAAAAAAAAACCTCGAAGTGATATTCCTTCAGATCCCTTAATCCAACATTTTTCCGGTAAGTAGTTTGCATTTCTGAAAAGGAGTTATAGAAGACCATACATGGTGGACTGAAGTATGTTCGAATAGTTCGTGTACCAGTTCCCGCAGTTCCTCCAACGTCAAAGATTTTTTTTCCCCTATATTTGTTTCAGAAGTGTTTCGTAGCAGTCGCCAGTCGTCGTTGTCCTAGTCTTCTCAAGGGAATCAGTCAGAGTAATCGCTGTCACTTCCGAGGAGTTACTGACTACTCATTTAGAAGACCGACTACTTTACTCGTTTGGTGCAGGGACACCAACTTTAATCCATTGCTTTAATTAGTATTTCGTTTCTGACGTAAATTGGTGGATCACGTCTAACCAGAAGTAACAAAAGTGATGCTCGAACTAAACTAGATTTTTTTTTTTTTACAATTGTCTTAATATTTCTTCAGGCAACTACTCTTGGTCAAGATTAAACAAAAGTGGCTTGCATTTTGCACAAGGCTTTCTCACAGTTAATTCTTTGCGAGTAATGTACCACATTGATTCACGTGGTACGTCCATGTTGTCAACTACGTCTTGCAATATTAATCGTTGATAATCCATTATCATAGCCTCCCTCGATGTCTTTACTTGTAGTTGCAGTTTAGGTAAATTTTACATGTGGAAGTGCGGCCATGTCTGAATCCGGTTGCCTTTTTCATAAGCGTTGAAAATCGGGGAGCAGACTCCTCATAAGCTTTCTCTAACTTTGCATGAATTTTCGTTTGAGATAATCTGTCCAAAACAAAGATGACTACACGTTACATTTCTCTTGTCGTGAATGCAACGCTCAACGGAGAAACATCAATATTTGAATATATAAACAAAGTTTTCTCAGAAATTTGAAACTGCTTCTCTGAAAGTGGGCAGTCACTGAACTTAGATAAAACAGGATACCCGCAATTTTTTACTGCACATGGCCTGACTACAGCATTATAAATAAGATGTGGAGGCACATCAATAAGAGAAATAGAACATTCCAAATTCTTACATGCTTGTATTAATAAGAAACTGAAATGAAAGTCACTTGTTACAATTCTTCTTATACGTATTAATCTCTGCCAACACGTGATATCCGATTTAGAAACGGAAATGTCAAAGAATTGACTTACTTTCTCCATTTTCATTCCTTAATGTTTTGTGGCATCATATCCGGGATAAATTCAGCGGTTATTAAAATCATCTTCAAACACAAGCTGAAGTCGTATCTGCTTGATAATTCCTTCTACTCCATAGACGAATTTCTGAATGTGTAGTAGTATTGTGTGTTTGTGTATATGTGTGTATCACAGGGAGGTAGAGATAGATAGGAAGGCAGATAGACAGATAGATAGATAGATACTCGACATAATTAAGTATAAATCACTGTAAGGGTAGCTTAAGATAATCTGGCACATCATACTCGTAGTGGGAGCTCGGAATTACGAACAATACAATATTCAAATAATAAACTAAACTTTTAATTAATCCATTTAAACGTAAGGAGCACGTCTACATTTAAAAGTTGTATAGATAAAAATAGTCACTTACGTTTCTATTATTCACTACTATTCACTTACGTTTCTGTGTAGTACATAACAACAGAAAGAAATTTCGTTGAGGTGAACGGCATCTGTCTGCCTGGGCGAAGATGTTTCGCGGCTCTCGCATAAAGTTCCGCTGATTTCTTTCTCCCCCTTCCCTCTCCATTCAATGTTTAGTCTCTTCAGTCGTTACTGTTGACTCTACGGTGTATTAGCATAAAACGGATAGAATACGCGACCTTTTTAGTAATCAATAATAAAAATACGTAATGTAACATAATAATGGCATATAAGTCAGAGTGTTATTGCTGAGTCAATTTTGTAATGTTAAGGTCATGAGAAAATTTTCTGTTGTACGTGCTTGCGTAGCTTCTTTTGCTTTTTGCCATCGTGACGTGATGTGTTTGTCTAAAGTGGGTAAGAACAGTGAGACAGGGCAGGAAACGCCTGCGATTGAAGCTGCTGCGGGACTGCTATTGTTAGCGTCAAACGCCCGAGAGGCGCCGTACATCAACACGTCTTATCGGGAACCTTGTGTGGGGTGGGCCGTCAGTTAACTGTCGATATGCAGTTAGCAAGGAATGCTTGGGTGGCTGAGACTTTATGACAATGCGTTCAGCGGACAATACCGACTGCCTGTTGCTATCCGCGGCGGCGGCACGTGCGGCAGACAAGAAGCCTCTATGTCTATGTAGTCTGCTAAGAATGCGGACCAGCCTACTACCTCACTGGCACCAGTCCCGACAACTCCAACAAAATTGTTGTAGCGCAGTGCTTTCGATAATATGCAAAGTTGTAAACGCATCGGCGACGTGCTATACCACTGACAAGAACTGAGCGAAAGGTGAAAGGTGAAAGGTACCACATTGCGAGGTATTGCAGACTAAAAGGGAATGTATTATATCGAGTTTAAATATTTTAGATTACCTTACACGATATAATCAACTACCCATTACAATAGCGGCTTTACCTACATGGAAAACGATGTCTGTGAAAATAAATGGACTATTTTTAAATCAGTGTTGGCTAATCGTACAATTGTACATGTAATACTACGAAAAGCTGACTGTAGATAAGACTCCAGCGTAACGTACATTTTTCAGAGAAAATTTGTCCCTCAACCGATGCTGTGTTCATATTGGCAATCGCCATAGCTGCATGCCTGAACCACAGACTTTTCAACACATGAACAGAACACAGAAAGTCTCACCCAATATGTTGATTAGTTAAATCGTTACTCTTGTACAGAACGAAGTTTCTGCGAGGGTATAAGCTCAATCTAAAACATCGCAAATAGGAATATCACAGCCCAGCTCGTAGGGGGAGAGTTTGCATCCGTCTGCCACCATCTAAAATGAAACGATACCTCAAATTCAGGCATTCTACATGCATAGTTGAAACGCGGCAAGCCGTTCGGTAAGACTCTTTCACTCACTGGTCGTCTTTAATTATGCAAATGGGAGCGAGATGTATTAGCTTAATGGTACATGTATTATCACAGTGACAGAATGTGATGAGTTCACTTCCTCTTCTTATATTTCTTATATTCTAACTTGGTGCCGGCACTTTTCAATTGCTTTCTTGATTTACTTTAGAAGCAAATAGTGCTGTGAACAAGAGACTGGTGTCACTTTGTGAGGCCCGGCAAAACGAACCATGGGAGGAACGCTGGTCCTTCGCGGAAACAGGGAATAGTGTCACATGGGCCGCCTGCCTGCTGCCCAGGGGATGAAAGTCGCTTGGGCGGACAGAGTCCTGGCGGACAGGCCATTGTCCATGTATGACAGCGGACGGTCAAGATAAAAAGACCATGGTTCCAAAAAACGGAACTCTGCCAGCAGGAAACAGGTGCTGGAACCTTGTGAAGTGAAAATAACTCTGACCTACTTCAAGGACAGACCCTGTAGTAGAATCGGCTGCTAGCGTCGTAGTAAACTTTTTATGTTTTCACGGGAATTGTAATGCAAGGCTACCTGATGGCATCTGTTGGTATGTCGGTAATGATCTGATGTGGATGTAACATACAGCAGTAAGCTTTTTAGAAAAGAGGGAAATAAATGCGGTTCACTGGTCTGTTGGCGTTGCGGAATTTTTGGATGCGAAATCGTGTCTATGAAACAATTAGGGCATTTGGCGGTGCTGTTGTTGTTGTTTGTTTGGGGGGAAGAGACCAAACAGCGAGGTCATCGGTCTCATCGGATTAGGGAAGGATGTCGGCCGTGCCCTTTCAAAGGTACCATCCCGGCATTTGCCTGGATCGATTTAGGGAAATCACGGAAAACCTAAATCAGGATGGCCGGACGCGGGATTGAACCGTCGTCCTCCCGAATGCGAGTCCAGTGTGCTAACCACTGCGCCACCTCGCTCGGTTTGGCGGTCCTGGCCACTGTTTAGAGGGTTGGTGGATGCATAGTGTTGGTGAGAAGACATCAGGAAACTTCGTTTTTAGATAATTGGAGTGAGAGTCGAGGAGTCGATGGGAAGATATGGATGACGAGCGTTGTGTCCAAAATGCGGAAGAGAGGAGTCGATCGAGAGCTGTGGAAGACAGACTGCGGCCGCGCTCTCAAGTCGCCGAGTCGCTGTGTCTCCACTATGTTCACAGTTCAGGGAAGATTATGGTAAGCATCACTTACAGTTTCAGCATATTATGGAAACTGAGAGCGCTGCGGTTCAGCTGCCAGATAGATGCCACTGGCTCATTAATCAGCAGTTCCTCAGTTCTGTACGATCTTTTGCTGCTGGTTTCAAGCAAATTGTCGTTGTGATTGTCATAATCGCGCTACAGTGCCTATCTTACAGAATCAAATACGAGATCTGATGCAACTCAGCCTCTTTCACCAATTTTGTCAACTCAGAGCGTTACTTAGTGATAAGTGTAGTAGGGAACATCTTTGTAACATTCTTGTCATCATAACTGTGTTTTACTGCATTCATATGTTCTGATAGCAAACCATACTTTTATTTAAATCTCGAGTTCATTATCATGACTAGTCCCTCTAAATGAATATTATGTCGATTTCCCACCTTCAGATTCTTTGCTCAACCAAAGAATTAGTAAACCCATTGCGCACACTAAATGTAGCAGTGGGTCTCAAGGGTGCGCCTGATTCTCGATTAATCTCAGATTCACATCAATGTCACGTTCCTGTCTGATAGACGGGGTTTTGCACAATCGGGTCACACTGTTATGATCAGGAACCAGGCAACTGCTAGATACAGTGTAGATCACAGATAGATGATACGTGAGTGACTGAGTGTAAGGTTGGCTCTGCGCACTATGGGACTTAACTTCTGAGGTCATCAGTCCCCTAGAACTTAGAACTACTTAAACCTAACTAACCTAAGGGCATAACACACACCCATGCCCGAGGCAGGATTCGAACCTGCGACCGTAGTGGTCGCGCGGTTCTAGACTGTAGCGCCTAGAACCGCTCGGCCACCCCGGCCGGCCGGTGTAAGGAAGTTTAGAGTTTAGCGACTCTTCTGTGACGTTGTTATAAAAGACGAAACTCAAGCTTCAGTGTGGCACGAATAGGAAATGAATTCCAGAACTGTCCAGACACTACCTCGAAGTGATTTACGGAAACCACAGGAACTGTCAACCAGTGTGGCCGCACGAAGATTGATTCCTACTCTACCCCAATACAAGGGATAGTCAAACTTATAAAAATCACCTCGAAAAACTCAAAATCTGCTGAGGTGCTAGTCCTTCTCTCCATATTCATCCTTTTTTCCCAAAGATGGGTGACTTGATGGAGACCATACTTGTAGAAATCTACATTCTGGCTATTCAGCAAATGACCCATCTCGATGTTTACAGCCCAAAGAAGCAGCATGTGTAACTCTGTCTTGTACACAATGAACTGGCCCGTTGTGGAGTAAAAACGTAGTCCTTGGATAGCTTCCCGCGACACTCCATCTTGACAGCGTCCCGGAAACTCATCAGAAGATTTCAGTAGTATGCTCTTGCGACAGTTTTCCCCTCACGAGCATTTCCTGTTACCACCACGCCAAGCAGTCCCAAGAAACACTATCGACTTGTTCAACGCTGGTTGGGTCTTCGCCTTTTTACCCGCTGTGGGAACCACATTTTCCATTGCTTATTGTGCTCCTTCGTCTGAGAGCCATAGCAGTAAGACTGCCATTCGTCCATGGATATAGAAGTCATCTAGATTGAAGTGATACAGCTGAAACGTTTCCGCTGATGCCTAGGTTTGTCAGATCTAGCGGGCGGAGACCTTTATGGTGTTCAGCATGCAATGGAAGATGTGAAAAACTTGCCCATGACTGATCTCCTCCTCTTTCACCACTGGCTCGATTGTGATATCCCAACGTTCGAGAGTACCAGAGTCTCCACTTCTCCTGCGGTTCCCAGTTCTTCGCAGAGAGATGGTTTACCACTTCCTTCTTCATGAAATGTATCCGCAGTTGCGAATGGGGAGAACCATAAGCTGTATAATGGAATGAAGACAGTGAAAATTTGTGACAGACTGGGATTCGAACCCAGATTTCCCGCTTATCGCGAGCGGCCGCCTTACAAATAGGGAGTCTGAGCACGCTCCACCGCTAGACCCAACCTTCCATACGTCATCAAACATGTGTCTGCAACCTGCACTCGCACATCCATTATGTATATTCCCGTATAGAGGAGACATTTTAATTGAAAGTCGCTCGTCCTATGTCAGCAGATAGATATGATATTTCAGTGCCTATGTTGTTCAGAAATACGATGAAATGTTCCGTCGGACATGCTTGTATGTCGGAAAAAACACTGCATCGTATTACTGACAACACAGGCACTGCAAAATCGTCTTCCTTCTTCGCTATTCAGAGTTGTCTGAGGGACCACACTGCTAACTGTCTGTGCCATCTAACCGCTATCTCATATGATAGTGCATTACTGCCGTTCACTTCCACTAAATCAGTATGAATGATTGCAGCTTTGGGTAATTTCCAAGATCCAGCGCAAATTTGCAAGAGCGTTGCAGGGGGTAGGCTGTGCTGGGAAATAAATGTTAAGAAACGAATTCGGTACGTTGAGCCGTTTCCGAATCAATTACCGTTGAAGTTAAGCAGCCAGGCCGTTGCGTGGGTAAACTCAAGCGACCTGCCAGGTACATCCAGTGTCAGTTGTTCTCATAGCGTAGGTAACAGCACACGAGACAGCTCAGATTTTGGCTCGGGATTGATCCTTACTAATGTCGTACGTCCAGTTTTTATATCGCTCTCTTGTTCGGTTTTAGGAAACCAAGCGAAAAACACGTTTGGCGACACTGTCTCTGATGGGCCACTTGAATCTGCGTGCGCAACGTCCTGATTGGTTAACTTCAATGCTAATTAATTCGGAAACGGTGTAAAGTATCAGAATTTTTTCTGGAAAGTTATTTTTCAGCCACAAGATACCCCGTGAAACCCTGACAAGTGTAGACTCACGATTATACCTGAAATTAACTCCACGTATAAATCTCTCACAATATGTCAGTCAGACAATGTTATTCTGCCACAGTACTACGAAGTTATACAAGACTGAGATGAACGATACGCAGCCTCACTTGATAGGAAGTCGGAGTTACATTACAGAGTATTACGAGTCATTTATTTCGCTTCATGTTCCAATTAGCAGCAGCCTTTGTACTCATGTCGGGAACCCCAGCTTGGCTCTGCGGCCGCGGACGCTTACATCCCCTGGACTGGCCGGGCGATCCCACGCCTTCGGATACAATGTGCGCCCGGAAAGATTAGCGGGACTGCTCTGGTCCGAAGCAAAGCTCGCTACTCCAATTTACTGTAAGGAAATGCTCAAGATGAAAGACTGTCAGACGTATATACCTGACGCACCTCCAGAGAGCTCGTTTCCCCACAAAACGTGAAAAGGAAACGAGAATCCGAGGGGTTTTTCCATTTGAACTGCAAACTTTGCATTCATTGACAGCAACGAACTGTCGTGAAAAGGTGTGGAGATAGTCAGAGGGAGACGGAAAATGGTGGTAACGGAGACTGGCGACGACGAAGTGGGAGATGAGAGAACATTGCCGCCCCCTGAAAAACAAGTGGTTACAAAGTATAGGAAAGATAAGTTTATAAAAGTAATAACAGTTCTGATTCTTGAGGGTATTTTTGGTCTATCGTTGCAACTACAAAAATGCGTGATTTTTCACCAGACGCGTTTCGCTTTATTGCGGTAAAGCATCATTAGTGGTCTGAAATTATGTTATTTACATTTTGATTTGGTTTTTAGATCTAAAAATAGATCATTAAGAACGGGTTGATTTGTACTTATGGTGATTTTTCGGATGATTTCTCGCTTACACCGGAAAATGCGGTCTCCTAGCACATAGATGTTTTTCTGTTTTTGACACTGATAATTTTCGTCTAATTTTTAGATGTTCTGCAGCACTATGCATCACATCTACAGTACATCTAAAAATTAGACGAAAATTATCAGTGTCAAAAACAGAAAAACATCGATGTGCTAGCAGACACATGATGTAAGCGAGAAATCAGCCGAAAAATCATCAACGTACAAATCAACCTATTCTTAACGAACTGTTTTTCGATCTAAAAAGTAAATCAAAATGTAAATAACTTAACTACAGACCACTGATGATGCTTTACCTCAATAAAGCGAAACGCGTTTGGTGAAAAAATCACGCATTTTTGTAGTTGCAACGACAGACCAAAAATACGCTCAAGAACTATAAAACAACTACGGACGCTATGACCACACAAATGAAGAAATTCTGATTCGCTGAAGTCCACCCCACCTAACTTGAAAGGCAGATCGTCCCCGTAAACCAAACCGAATAGGTGAATGCCATAATTATAGAAAGGACACTCTTGCTCTTACCGTCAAATAAGACTGTTGTGCTGATCTCGTCCGAGAAGCGCCGCTCCGCTACACCCGCCGTAGCTGTCTACCGCCGAAATCCATCGCAGCCCACGTGGGATACGAAGTTTACACCAGGCGATGTAATACTTCACAATTTGCAGCCGTCTCACGCTTCGGCATTTCAACAGGTAACACGGCGAGACCGAAGCAGCAACGATTTTACTGGACGAGCAATTCTTCATAAGCTTCAGTTATTCCAATTTAGAATCCAGTTTCCATCTTGCATTTGCTAATGACTTGGTTTCAATTACAGTTTCTTCGATGCATTTTCATTAGATTCATCTCTGGAGTAGCGCATTAGATTCAATCAGTTGCTTCCCACTATTTTCGCAGTCAGTCACAGGTGCTCATTTAACTTTATAGTCAGACAACGTATTTGAATGTTTGATTTACTTTGAAGTCAGTTTGTACTTCAAGAATCTTTAACCTTTCAATGTGTGATTGCATATCGGGAGCCATTAATTTTAATTTAAGGTCAGATTTCGTATCACGTGCCCCGGCCCTTATTCCAAGCGTATTTGAATATTTTGATAGTAATATTTTATGCAACTATGTTCTTGAATGTATAATATTATAAATGATATTATATATCAATTTAAAATCATTTTCCCCGTTCACTTTCGAGCAAACTCCCTTACACTAGCTTTTCAGACTGTTTCTGATCACCCCGTACATCGAGCGTGCTACTATCGCGGAGCGAGATATGGATTTTGGATACAGTAATTATGACAACACGACATTCTAATGTCAGTAGTGTTCTAGAGATGAGTACAGCCAGTGCAGTGTCGTCTTGCAGTACTGTTACCTCGTGGGCGTTGTTATCAACTCTTAAGATACTGTGTACTGTGAAAGTGCTTGAGCCTGCCGCTGTGGCCGAGCGGTTCTAGGCGCTTCAGTCCGTAACCGTGCTGCTGCTACGATCGCAGATTCGAATCCTGCCTCGTGCATGGATGTGTGTGATGTCCTTAGGTTAGTTAGGTTTAAGTAGTTCTAAGTCTAGGGGACTGATGACCTCAGATGTTAAGTCCCATAGTGCTCAGAGCCATTTGAACCATTTTTCAATAGCGGTGTCTGCTAACACATGCATTGACTACTTTTAAATCACACGTTTTTAATAGCACCTGCAGTCAACTTTTAAATAAAGTTACTGGCAAAATGGTAAAGTGTTCATTAAGTAACTACACAAGTATGAAAAACTATGAGGTATCGACTCTGTGTTCATTTGCTCCATTAATGTGGAGAATACGATGTTCTGACAAACAACCGCGCGACCGCTGCGGTCGCCGGTTCGAATTCTGCCTCGGGCATGGATGTGTGTGATGTCCTTAGGTTAGTTAGGTTTAAGTAGTTCTAAGTACTAGGGGACTGATGACCTCAGAAGTTAAGTCCCATAGTGCTCAGAGCCATTTGAACCATTTTGACAAACATTTGTGTAATAAAAAAGATGCAAAAGGCTTTATTAATCAAGAAATAAAATAGATACAGATACGTTACTTTTAGAAATGATAGCTACAGTGCAATGCCGTCATCCGAGATGCCACTTGTTGAATTCGCATGAAGCGATTAAATGTTGTTAATTCAGAGGTTCATTGTGTAAATGTTTATTCACTACGAAATATTAACTTCCGTAGTTCTCAACGATATTGAAATATTGTTGTGCCATTGGATGCCCTTCATTTTTCTGGGATCGCGGATGTATTCAGGTTTGCATTAACGTTGGATATGAGTTATTGTCGAATCTCAAAATGCTCTAACTTAACCCTTTTCCAGCTTGTCTCAAATTAAGTCGTGTCTTGGAGCATTGTCTCTTTCATAAAGGCCATGCAAGCGACAGCCGGCAAAATTCCTTGTCGCGGGATTTTCCCTGTTTCCGGTGACGCTACAGGTCTTTGTACCTGGACTCGGTCGTACCAGAAGCCGGAACTGGCGCAGCGCGCCCTGAGGCCCGGGCCTGCTAACATTCAGCAGTACAGCAAATTCATCTCTTACCAATACTGGGCGGCCGATTATGTCGCCCAATTACGCGCATACGCATTTGTACGTTGAACTCCACGAATGCCTCTCGTTGATATTGCATATTTGTTACGGAGCCAGGTGGCGCAGTAGTTAAGACCTTTGACTAGACTTTCGGTGGATGGGTGTTCAAACCCCCGTCCGGCAATCCACATTTAGAAACTTCCTGGCATATTAAAACTGTGTGCCCGACCGAGCACACTCCGCTGCAGAGTGAAAATCTCATTCTGGAATCCACATTTAGGTTTATCAGAGTATCATTAAAATGCTTAAGGCATGCGTCGGGACGGTTCCTCTAAAACGCGACGACCGATTTCCTTCTCCAACCTTCCACACTTGCGTTCCGTCTTCAGTGCCCTCATTATCGACGTTAAACACTTACCTGGTTTCCTTCCATCTCTGTTCTGCTCTGCTGTACATGCTCTTACCATGCACTCTTATCTTCTTTGGAGCACGATATAATCTCAAGGTGCTGCAAGGGCTCAGGCTTTGGTAACTATCATAAGGTTTTGAGGAATCTATAAATGATACCAGAATAAGTATGTGGAACTTCCAGTATAGCTTCCAGATTTGCCTACAGTTGGTCTTCGTGTGTGAAACAGTGCCTGAATATTTCCAGCTTAGAAAAAATGGCTCTGAGCACAATGGGACTTAACATCTGAGGTCATCAGTCCCCTAGAACTTAGAACTACTTAAACCTAACTAACCTAAGGACATCACACACATCCATGCCCGAGGCAGGATTCGAACCTGCGACCGTAGCAGTCGCGCGGTTCCGGACTGAAGCGCCTAGAACCGCTCGGCCACCGCGGCCGGCTCCAGCTTAGAGCTTCGATTTATTTAGTAAGATTAGCGAAAGAACTTTGAATGGCACAGTCAGCAGAGAAATCCCTCTATAGCTATTGTAAGTAGCCTGTTTGTATGTTGGCAGCGCTATAGACAGTGTTAATATCGCTGACAGCGCTCTGCGGTCTCGGCAAGAGACTCTGTGGTGGAACGGACTAGCGGTTAGCGAGTGGACAGAGAAGTGTACGGACATGATACTCTAAGTGGAGACTCTGCATTGGTAGGACATGCATTGTAAAGTGAGGATGCATGTTGTTGATAATGTTTGGGTATGGGAATTATTGACAACTATATAATTTTGGAATTGGATGTCACACGAATAAGGTAAAATTTCCTGAATACATTGTTTGCTTTACAACAAAATCTTTCTTTTGCTAACCATACGCCTCCTAGTAGATAGTCTATAGCAGTTAGACTTTTTGTATTTATCTGGCCGTTGTTGCCACTTGCTGTAATTGCTGTAGTTCGTGTTATGAAGATTTTCAGTGAGGTAAGTGACTTATAAAAAAGAATGGGGGTTTCCACAATCTGGATTGAAATGAGTTTAGGCAATTAACTGATTTGCAGGTAGTTTCATATTTCTTTACTTTCATATTTTTTGGATTTGTAGTATTGTTGGGATTTCTTGCAGTTCAGGGACATTCTTTTGTGTTAGTTATTGGAAGTTATGTTGTCAATGTATAGCAGTCTGCGTTGGGCTTGTATATTGTGCGTAATAAATGAGTAGGATGAGTTGTTTTTGACAGGAAAAATTCGGTAGGTCAGTGTATAATGAAAACAATTAAAGAGTTAGTTTCACTATTACAACCCTTTTGCCATTGCTCTTATATATCTGGATGACTATACATGGTATTCAGTCTTATGGGATTTCCTTGCGTCTTCATTTTGACAGAACGAGCCTGTACTGTCCTCTTTGCTGTGTCTTCCCTCCTGTTTTCAACATCTATGCAGCTATTGTGTCTTCACTGTTTTGCACTCGCTACTCTCACATTATCGTCAGTAACTGGAGCTTTATTTTCTTCTCCAAATCTGTGAAGCTGCTATGTGGGCATAGTAAAGTTTTGTTACATTGCTCCACAGGTAAACAGTTATCGAACGATTAACATTCACCAAGCACTATGAGCACTTGTTCATCTCTGCTGATGTGAAGCATATCTCTCCTACTGAACAACTGCCCGTAGCTCTTAAGGTATGCATTTTAGAGCCCATGTTTACTACATAATTTTTTGTTTTGTTTTTGTTCATACTACCACCACTGTAAGTTGCCTACCCTAAAATCTTAGCAACAACAATACCGCCACATGTATTCCACAGACAGTGCCATCAGAACGATTTTCGTTTATACCTTTCGACCCGGTCTTTCCGGGACCAGCGCCACTTAACTCAAAGTGATACATTTTCCCTTCTCTATGATCCCTGAAAGTTTGTACTATTATCACGGTATCATCATGCATGTCGGGTTAACTAATATGATGTGCTCTTGTTGGTTTTTGCCAGAGTGGGCTCTTAGGAATTTTTAGAGTACTGCTATCCATGACGCACAATGACTTTTTCGTAGCATTTCAGGAACGCATCTTCAGTGAGTAAACATACCAGTGACGAAATGCGGAATTCTTCTTTCAGTCTTCCTCATCTCTTTCGCTTGGAAGGGCTACAGATCGATGGACAATAATCCAGAATTAGACGCATGAGGTTTTTTTATGCTGCCTCTTTCACGCATGGCTTATACTTCCGTAGGTTTCTTAGCCACGAATTTCAGTCCCACATCAACCTTTCCCAAGACATGATATATGTACTCATCCCACAAACAACTGCTCCCTATAAGGATTTCTATATGTCTAACGACTGTGATTATTCCCAGGAACTAATCTTTAGTCGTGTAGTTGCTGCTCATCTACTCGACTTTCCGTATTTATAGACAGTTTGATAACTACTTGACTTCATAGTATACAGAAGATAAGAATTTCCAGTATTCTTTTCACGATAAACTGACAGTTATAATGAGAACGCAGCGGTAGTTCCCAGCGCCAGGTAGCCGTTACGATGAGCAAACATCCAAGTGAATTATGATGTGTGCCAAGAGAAACTGCAGCGTTACCTTGACATGGACGGGAAGGAGCGAGAGAGGTTGCCGCCCCGCCCACTAATGTGCTGTAAGCGAAACGACACGGCCTGAATCATGTCAACATTTCTATTCGTTGAGTGTTTGCTCATTGGTTGCGAGATGCAATAAATTCAGATATGCCGAACGTTTCTTTTGTTAAACAGGAAACAAAAGTGAAATAAATCAACCAAGGAAGGTGGTACTGCTTTCATGCGCTACGACTCGAGATGTATAGCTGCAAGGTGGGAGTGCAGCTGCGTGGGACGTAGACGACATCGTTCCTGCAACACCTCAATACCTCTGGCCACTGGAAGCATCGACCAAGTAGTGATAAGCTTCATCTTTCTACTTTCTGCGTTCTTGAAAAAGAAGGGAGAAAGAAGTGAAAAGTAAGAATGAGGGAAATAAGATTGGATATCAAAATACAAAGAACAGTCTTCAGACAGCAGAGACGATGTGCTCCAGAGGCCTACTGACGAATCCGTGCATCACGCCACTGCCGTCCTCGCGTGGTCTTCACCAGCCGTGAGGCACGCGAATCTCCTACAAAGAGCAATTGCCCCAGGGTCGGCTAAGAATACATTTTATTGGCGGACTAGGATAAGCCCTACATTCTCTCCTACGTCTTTAAAATTGTTTTAGTACGGGTATTAGATCCTCCACTACCGATTTCACTGCCCTCAGTAAACTAATGGAAAGGAAGATATACGTCGCCTGTCGTACTGATTTAGCCGTCAACTGGTTTCAGTGAAAGTCTTTGAATCCCTAGCTCGTTAGATTTCAGGATAGTAGCTAAAAAGATCGGAGCCCACTGTCACAGAAATGAAAACACATCATTTCAAGGAATTTGAGGCTGTATCTGTGAGCAACTGAATAAACGTAGTTCTTCTTCTGTCGTGCATATTTCGCCTCGATTCCTTAGGTAGCGACGTCAGTGACAAAGTGTGTTGAGCTTGCTTTAGTTCTGGTGAAGAAGTTCTTATACTTTCAGCACAATAAATATTTCTAATACAGTGCACAAACTATGTATGCAGTTCTCCACAGTGGAAAATATAAATTTTTAGGACAAATATCTGAACCCAAATCGGATGTCCGACAAAGAGGTGGAATGTCGCTCCTATTGTTCAACTGTGTGTTGGAAAATGTAATCAGGTCTTGGAGAAAGAAATTAAAGAAGAGAGTACGACCCATCAATTGCCCCCAACAATGGAAAAGAAGCGATTCATTTCCTAGAAAAACTTCATGTAATAGCTGCTACAATTTGGGTCCATCTCTCATATGTAAAAAATCAATACTGGTCGGTAGATACGAGGGTTGGAACTTTAATAATGGCAACTATTTATTTACAGCTCGTACAAAATAGATACCTCTTTCAAAGTTTTACTGACCTTCAAAGTAGTCACCAGCATTGTGTATAACCCGTTGCCAGCGATGTGGAAGTCGTAGGATACTCTTAGCAGGGCCAGTTGTGTTGACAGTTCGAGTGGTGCGGTCTATTGCTCGACGAATTTGTAGCAGTTCTGAGACGAATGCCGTGAAGTGTTTCCTTCAGTTCAGAAATCGAGTTGAACTCACGAGGGCTTAAGTCAGGGGAGTGTAGTAGGTGGTATAGCACTTAGCAGCCCCATGAGTCAAACAAATCAGTAGCAGCTTGCACTGTACGTGCGTAAGCACTGTCTTGCAAAATGATTGTCAGGTCCTGCAGAAAGTGTCATCACTTTTGTCTCAACGCTGTTCATTTTTGGAACACAACCTACGACCAGCTTAGAGACAGAAGTGATGACACTTTCTGCAGGACCTGACCACGGGTTATACACAATGCTGGTGACTACTTTGAAGGTCAGTAAAACTTTGAAACACCTATCTATTTTGTACGAGCTGTAAATAAATAGTTGCCACTATTAAAGTTCCAACTCTCGTAGACATATATCGTATGGGAACGCAGTTTCACAAAATATTTCACGTAGCTTAATTTAGGTACCTACAGGAAACTCATTCAGTGCAATGTGCAACGAATTGCTGTACAGCTGACCCCATTCAGTAACTCATAATACCACTTTATCATACTGGGGATCCTCAGTTGTTACAAACAGGCTTGTACTGGGATGTGTGGATTGGTGGGGAGGAAGAAGGGCTGATCTCCAGGGTGAGGGGTGCATCGGAAGAGGATGGGGTGACCGTGAGGGTTACCTTGAGGTGGTGGGTGGCAGGTGATCTTTAGGGCGAGGGTGTGGGGAGGGGGGAATCCTTTGTCTGAGCTGAAAGACTTCTTGATCCACTAGTAACAGTTCCATGAATTGTGCTTCGCATAACACTCGACAACGAACACGTGCAGTTTAATTGTGAGCACCATTTTTTATTGCATTCAACTGGTCACTAAACATGTCTGCCCCTCTCACTCACTCAAATGTACGATGGCGTGCTGAAAGGTAATGCCATGGAATATTTTATTCTGTTTGAAGTATTGATTGAGGTATACCGTGTCATGCATATTACTCGGTCGACTTTCCTGCTTCGCTGACAGAAGTTACAACCCTCTGCCCCTAGAGGGCTACAGCTCCGAACTGTAGCGTCTATAATGGCGGTATGTAATGTCTAGCTATGTCGGTCCATGCGAAACAGCGTGCTGTAATCGAGTTTCTAACCGCAGAAAACGTGGCTTCAATTGAAATCCATAGATGGATGAAAGCTGTGCACAGTGATGAGCGTACCGACATCGGTAATGTGCGACATTGGGTTGTTCGTGCTAGTAATGAAGAAGAAGGTACTGCTAACTTCAATATGCGCGACAAAGCTCTGAGTGGACGACCGCGAATGGCAACCCTTGAGATTCATAGGGATCTGATTGATGAACCCATCCGAGAAAATCGTCGCGAATAATATAAGCATAGCTCTGAGGTAAGTGTGGCATATTAGAGAGCGTATGCAGATAATCAATGCAAAATTGCGGTACAGAACACTGTGTAAGCGGTGGGTGCCTCGAATGATCACTCTTGGCATGAAACAGAAGAGAGTGGATATCTGTCAACAATTGCTTTTCCGTTTTGAGCGTGAGTGTGACGGGTTGCTTACTAGCACTGTGATAGTTGGTGTTAGCTGGGTTCACGATTTGGACCCCGAACACAAGAGAGCATCAATACAGTTCCGTTACAAAGCATCAACACCATACCATCAGCATGCAAGCTCACAATGAGTGTTCTGTAATGTTCATGGTGTGGTATATTTGGAATTCATGCCTAAAGGCACCACCATAAACTCTTCATGGTATTGCGAGACCCTCAGGTAACAGAAAGCACCAATTCAAAGAGTTCGTCCACACGTGGAGTACCCTCGCATGACAATGCCAGATCACACAGGAGCACTGCGACACCTGTAACAATGCGACGCCTTTGGTTCACTGTCATCAATTCATCAATCATCCTGTATACAGTCCCGACCTGGCCCCATACAACTTTCATATTTTTCCAAAAATTAAAGACCACCTTCTAGGATTCAGTTCGTTAGTGATGTAGAGGTGCAAGCAGAGGTAAGGTTGTGGCTCTGTCAAGAAAGTCAAACATTTTATAACGACTGTATCTACGAACTGCTCCCTCGCTGGGAGAAATATGTTCGTAGCCAGGGTGACTATGCTGAGAAAGAAATATGTAACAATGAAGAATAAAGACGTAGAATGTTAAAAAAGTTAGTTTCATTTAAAATTTTTAAGTGTTTTCGCATAAAAATTTCGAATGCATCGCTTTTCGACACGCCTTCGTAATGACACAGCGAAGTGATTCGAAATCACAGTTTCCAGCATCTTCAGTGATGGCCAGTTCTCTGTTCATTACCAAGAGTCATTCCCGTGTGTCTTACAAATGTTATCAGGGCCAGTTTTATTTGGACCGCCCTGTAGTTTACTCTTAATCAGTATATCCAAGTGTGGTTTATCTGTTCGTTTCGTATAACTCTGCAACCTATAAATTCAGCTCTAAGGGACATACTTGGTAATGTAGTCCTCCAGCCCCCATCTATGGACAACATTTAGGTTTGGAATCGCAGGAACTGATTTCGAGTATAAGAGTGTCAACAGGTGACACTGCAACAATGGACTTCCTCGACGTAGTCGTTGATGCAGCTGATAATGAAGTGCGAAAGTGGGTGAGACTGGCCAGAATGTTCTAGAAGTTGGGCCATGTTTTAGAGTATTTCAGAATGTTATACAATCTTCCAGAATGTTTGATAATTTTATACAATGTTCCAGAACTTTCTAGAATGTCCAAGAAAACCTAGAATGTTTTCTAATGTTCCATTATCGTGTTGTCGTGGTGTGGATACGTTTCAGTTCTAAAGACTGCAACTGCCAGTGTGATTAGCATTTTATATCACTACAAATAAGGCACAAGAACACACAATAAGATAATGTTCTATTAATTTAAAAGAATCATGTTATCTTCAAGGACATTTATAAATATCTTCTCACTAGTGGGAAACCCAAAGATTTTATATCTGTACTCACTAAACAATAAGATGTAGTTAATAAGCAAGTATAGTAATAGACTAAGTTAATTAAGTATGAAATGAACTGAAAAGAAAGCAGATCGTGTCTGTGGCAGAAGTTTACGATACCTCTAGACCCACCCGCCGCCAATCACTGGTTTTTATGTCTGGTGCTACCGAGTGGTGCACTGACTTAACAGTGGTCGTGCCGCGGTAATTGTTGTAGTTATGGAGGTATGAGTGTCTGCTATAGTCGCTGTCACACTTTGGTGGTCACCATGGCATCTTCCCATCCAAAACGCGACTATATTCTTTCGTTCACTCCAATAAAGATTTCTTTTTCACAGCAGACACATAACTGGAAGCATATAGATAATTTACAGTGCAGTTTCCATGGCACGTTTATTTTAATTTAATTCCCTTATTACCTACATTTTTTGTGACGTGGAATCTTAATTTCATAAGGTACCTATGAAAACTAAAAAGGCTGAAAGCGGAAAATAAACGAATATTGGTTGGAGGTGAGGGGGGGTGGTGAGGGGGGAGTGGGAGGGAGGAGGGGGAAATCCGAAAGATATCCGGGTGGGGCGCCACCAACTGTAACAGCAGCCAAGTTTATAATTGCTTACGATGAGTTGAAATATTAGTACTCGAGTTTACATTTTACTTGACGGTAATTGAGGAAATTGTTCCATCGGGCAATGCTGTTTTTTTGCGTTACACTGATAATATACACTGACGAAAAAAATCTCAGCACAGAGAAGGAGTTGTGCAACAATAACGAAAGTTGTTAGGCGTGCTTCTGCATCTGAAAGATGGTGTCTATTCAGACTTCAGACCAATCTCGTAAGAGTGTAGCTAGTAGCGCCGTTACAAGAATGCAAATCATGTTTGCTTTAAATACACGCTTCAGCGGTCGTGACCGTTAGTCACCTTTAACATTGTACGTGGTGAGCTGATGCTACTCAAGAATGCTTTTAAAGCAACAAAGACGTCATTCTTAACACCTTAGTGAGTTTGAACAAAATCGTGTAATAGGGCTACAACAAGCTGGATGTTCCTTCTGCGATACTGCAGAAAGACTTGTCAAGAATGTGGTCACTGTACATTATTGGTGGCAGCGATGATCATTAGCATATGCAGTCGCAAGAAGGCCGAACTCCAGATGGCCACGTAGCTCTACCGAGAGGGAAGTCCATCGACTTCGGGATATGACTCTAGTGCATCGTACTGCATCTGCAGCTGCAATTTGAGCAGCAACTGGCATCACAGTGACACAACGGGCTGTTACAAATCGGTTACTTCAAGGACAGCTCCTAGCTACACGCCCTGTAGCGTGCATTCCACTGGCCCCAAGCCACTGCCATATGCGGCTTCATTTGTGTCAAGCGAGAGCTCATTAGTGGGTGGGGTGGAGGTCTCTTGTGTTTTCTGATAAAAACTGGTTCTGCCTCGGTATTAGTGATAGCCGGGTGTTGGTTAGAAGGAGACCAAATCAGAGCCTGCAACCAACCTGTTTCCATGCTAGACACACTGGACCTACACCTGGAGTTACGGTCTGAGATGCGATTCCGTATGACAGCATGAGCTCTCTCATGGTTGTG